>NC_134813.1:26278813-26288813 GCF_046742065.1 Oratosquilla oratoria
GCTGCGCTGCGAGTCGTTACACCAATTCTCGAGGGCGGGAAGTTGGGTGTTCTTGTTCGTGTAAGGTGACAGCATTACCCATAGATCAGTCGTATATGAGCTCTGAGCTCTCTTCCGGGAGGAAATCGCTGTCAGTCACGAGTCTAACACGTGATCCAAGAACATGGTGAGTCACGCACATACACACACACATATATACACTCATACACGCACACACACACACGCGCGCGCACACACATACACGCACACCTACACACACACACACGCACGCACACACGTACACACACAGCAGCCAACACCCAACCTTAAACCCAAACACGCCCTGAACCCCCAACACTTAACCTCCAACCCCTAACCCCCATGTCGCAAAGATAAAGCCAACCCCCCTCGCCCTTGTCTGAGGTCAAAGGAAAAAGAACGAAATTTCGATTTTTAGAAGAAATTATATATTCAGACTGACAGATCAGAAGAGGGAGCCTGCCCCGTTTTGGAAGAAATCGACAAAGCTGCTAAGACCTTCTTGTATCTAACAAAAGCATATTAATGGGGTCTTTATTGTATATACTTGTCACTCTAGCGTCTGAGCTGGATAGAATGACTTGTTAATCAGAACAAATACGTACGACTCAAATCGGAGGAGAATTGTTAAGTGTTCATATTCACTTTACCAAGAAGAAATGGAAGAAAACACTTATGTTCCAAATGAACTTGTTCGTGGTTTGCAATACCCATGACTAATATGTTCATCTGAACACTGACAACACTTTCTATGTGACCTAAGGAAATATAGATTACATATCTATGACCCAAGTATTCTGAAACACCTTGGAAGTAGTTTCTAGAATATGACTGACTAGAAATATCCAGAAAAGTTTGTGTGGAAGGGGAGGCAAGCCCCCATGTTATGAAATCTGTCATGGTGAATGCTCCAATGAAAAAATAAGAACCAAAACTTAAAAAAAAAGAATGTCATCTTTCTAAAACACTTCTTAAAACGCTTATCCAAAAGACTGACATATGTAACAGAGCAATATGTCTGAAAACATCGGTTTGGATTTTGATTCCAGAATTTGGAAATAAAGAAAGCAAACTCGAAAATACAAAGGGAAGACTATTGAAGCGTGACTGGAATAGGCATGTTTGTTTTATGGACTTAGAGAAAGCGTTTGACAGGACCCTCTGGCTGAAAATTTCACACTAAAAATAATAAAAATATATAAAAAGATAAATGGAAAATAATATATAAGCAAGAGACAGGAGCACATGTATATACTATTAAGAACACTCAATCTTGGTATGTCATCTGCCAAAAATACGCAATTCCATTTTTTAATATTAGGGCTTTAATACGTTTCTTTACACATATACGTATATATATCCATATATATGCACACACACGCACGCACGCGTACACGCACATAAACGCACGCACATAAACGCACACGCACATAAACGCACACACACATACCCACACACACACACACACACACACGCACACACACACACATATATAGATATATATATATATATATATATATACATATATATATATATCTATATAAATATATACATATATATATACATATATATATAACGTAGAAACCACTGTTGGAGTAGAAAAGACTGGACACGGGGAATCTATAGTTCGATTGCAAACTGCAATCCTCATCAGTAGATCTACTGAAGAGGATTGCAGTTTGCAATCGAAATATATAGATTCCCCGTTTCCAGTCTTTTCTACTCCAACAGTGGTTTCTACGTTATTGACAAATGTGTGATTACATTTTTTCACCTGTAAAATATATACATATGTATATATATATATATATATATATATATATATATATATGTATGTATGTATACATATATATATATATGTATATATATATACATATATATATGTATATGTATATGTATATATATATATATATACATATATATATATATATATATATATATATATATATATATGATATACATATGTATGCATATATACATGATTAAATACCAGAATACCGAAGTACAGACTATAAGAATTTTCATATATAAAACATTTGGAGAAAAAAAAATGTAAACTCTTAAATAGGCCTCCTTGACCTAGATCATGACCTGATCTCGTCTTCTTCATCATAAATTATTAAAAAAAATATTTCACGAATAAGTTTGTTAACCATTCATCCCGTTTAAAATATTCATGGATCGTATTTACATTTCCTTCATAAATAACGGACATCAAACAAGATTCTATTTCATTTCGTACAAAAAATGGTATTAGGATCTTTCTAATATGCACGCATGTAACATATATATATATATATATATATATATATTTATATATATATATATATATATATATATATATATATATATATATATATTTTGCTGGTAACCACTAAGGAAATCGGAAGAAAACAGTATATCCCAAGCGCTTTCGTGTAATTCACATCTTCAGGGGAATACAGAAAAAGTTGTGTTACAAAGAGGTTTAAAAATAACAAGATTGTACACTAGGAAAGGAACAGGCAAGGTGTGAGATGTCACAAAATTAAACACTAGGAAAGGAACTGGCATAGCACAAGATGACACGAAATATTACACTAGGAAAGGAACCGGTGAAGCACAAAAAGTCACATATGAAATAAGAATAAGTCTTGGTACACAAAGTCATCAAAGAAAAAGAAATCTAGAGAACAGCACAATTCACCAAATTAATTTTGGTCACATACAACCTGATTACAAATTTTGTTAATGATGAATTTATCTAATTTATAAATGCCATTACTGATATTAAGAGTAGAACCTTCAGAATTTTTTATAATACTACTTTCTATTATGTTTCTATTGACAAATGAATTACAAGAAATGATAGAGGAAGCATTAGTCCAATTAACTAGAATTAAACAACATAAATATAGTGTTAGAACAGCACAAGAATCCAATGCTCTATTTGTTCACATGAAAGACTTCAATCATTGTATTAATTGGAACCCTAAACACACTAACATTTCGTTCGCGTAGAACTTCTTCAGAGAGTGTACGGAAAACTATAATTGAAGTTTATGTACTAAAATTTTGTTATCTTGTCGGATATTTGGGAAAGGTCGTTTTTCTGGCGTGTTCTAGAATTAAAATACTAGTTTGTTTTGCTAAATTGATAAATCCTCCTCGATGGTTCGATGAATTCTTAGATGAAATATATACTGATTCTACAATTCTTCTAGTGAATTTATCAAAACCTTTATGCAGCACTTCGGCTCCTCTCCAGTTTGGTAAATGATCGAATTTTTCCGCATGAACTACTAAAGAATTAGACGTCCTATGTGCTTTTATGCCGTTTTTTATGTTCATAAATTCTTTTATTTAATCCCCTTGATGACTCGCCATAATATGCCATTGTGCAACCGTTACACGGGATTTTGTATATGACACTGTATTCGGAATTGGTAAGACAGATGAGTGGAAAAGGTGGTGGAGAAACGCGGGTTGGAGCGAGAACACTATATTCCTGACGTTTCGACTACAAGTCTTCTTCACATACATATATATATATATATATATATATATATATATATATATATATATATATATATATATATATATATATATATATATATGTTAGAGAGCATGGGCGGTAATCAATTGTCCGGTGCTCCTCCTGTCTCATCGCGTGTAACACGAGGACACTTGCCATCTCTGACAAACAAATAAAACCCGTTTTTCCAATTAAGTTTTCATTTTGTATATACATGCGCAGCTTCAACCGTTCTTCTTGCCTTCTTTTCTAAACCTTTATGAGTATTTCAGCCTTTTACCAGTGCGTCGGCTGACCATATTTGCCCATGGGCTGGACTAAGCAGTTTGATGTTCTGTGAGCTTTAAGGTCGTTTCTACGTTCTGATAGGCGTATTTCCAAAGACCTGACTTGACTTTCAAAAATATGAAGCAGAGCATCCTTTACATGGGATTTGATGAACGACACTGAAATCACTATTAGACTTTTTTTATTTTTTATTTTTTAACAATTTATTTGATGTTTTATTGGGAGACCTCTGCCCTACGCACTTGGACTGCTTGGGACATGAGCGTTGGAAATAAGTTTTCCATAATTTTCTCCAGTAATAAAATTCCTTTTTCTTCGTGTGTGTGTGTGTGTGTGTGTGTGTGTGTGTGTGTGTGTGTGTGTGTGTGTGTGTGTGTGTGTGTGTGTGTGTGTGTGTGTGTGTGTGTGTGAGTGAGTGAGTGAGTGAACTAAACGTAGACAACACAAAATTCTAAATAATCATATGAACAGACAACGAAACGCTCCACGAGGTGCTTTCTTGGCTAGATAGGTCGTCAAAGAAATTACACACAAGGTTGTCCTCGTAGTCAGGTCCTCAAGGTCACAAGGTCGTTGACCTCTTCTGCATGAGAGGAAACTGGATGCTCCTCCTTCAGGAGTTTGGCACCTGTAGACACTCCAAAGACCACTTGATCTCTCTTCCTCCTCCTCCTCCTCCTCCTCCTCCTCCTCCTCCGCCCTCCACCTGGCACTCACCCTCCAGGTCAACAGTTGCATATCATTCTCCTACTCCTCCTACTCGACACAAAGCATCTCCTCCTCCTCTTCTTCCTCCTCTTCTTCTTCCTCCTCTTTCTCTTTCTCTTGTTCCTTCTCCTGCTCCTATTCCTCCTTTTCCCCATCCTCTTACTCCTTTTCCTCCTCTTCCCCACCTCATCTTTCTCTCTTCCTCTTCTCTTCCTCCTCCTCCTCTTCCTCCTCTTCTTCCTCCTCCTTTTCCTCCTCCTCTTTCTCCTCTTTCTCCTCTTTCTCCTTTTCCTCCCCTTCCTCCTTTTCCTCCTCTTCCTCCCCGTCTACCTCCTCCTCATCTCCATCCTCTCCTCCCTCCTCTCCATCATCCTACCCTTCCCCCTACCCTTCCCCCACCCTCCTCCTTCCTCCACCTCGTCCACCCTCCACCTCCTCCTCCTCCATTCGAAGCAGCAGCATCTCCTCCATGCCCGCCTCCACTTTACCGGCTTCCTTCCCCCTCCCGTCGCTCGTGCATTATTCAACCGGTTGTCAACCACGTTCGTGACCGTCCGGCGCGGCGCCCGGACCCGGCGTCCGACGTCCGGACCCCGGCGCGCGCGCGCCGCGAGGCGAAGGAGGACCGGCGTCACATATTGATGCCTAACCTTTGGATATTAACGCTTCTGGTATCTCGGTTTCTACGCTCTCTCTCTCTCTTTCTCTCTTTCTCTCTTTCTCTCTTTCTCTCTCTATCTCTTTATCTCTCTCTCTCTATCTCTTTATCTCTCTCTCTATCTTTCTCTCTCTTTCTCTCTTTCTCTCTTTCTCTTTCTCTCTCTCTCTCTCTCTCTCTCTCTCTCTCTCTCTCTCTCTCTCTCTCTCTCTCTCTCTCTCTCTCTCTCTCTCTCTCTCTCTCTCTCTCTCTCTCTCTCTCTCTCTCTCTCTCTCTCTCTCTCTCTCTCTCTCTCTCTCTCTCTCTCTCTCTCTCTCTCTCTCTCTCTCTCTCTCTCTCTCTCTCTCTCTCTCTCTCTCTCTCTCTCTCTCTCTCTCTCTCTCTCTCGTTTTTTTCAGTCCTTCACTCTCACTTTATAATTCTTGGTCTCTAACTCTCACTCTCACTTTCTCATTCCTCCAGTCTCTCTCTCTCTCTCTCTCTCTCTCTCTCTCTCTCTCTCTCTCTCTCTCTCTCTCTCTCTCTCTCTCTCTCTCACACACACACACACACACACACACACACACACACACACACACACACACACACACACACACACACACACACACACACACACACACACACACACACACACACACACACACACACACACACACACACGAGGAATCTGTAAAGATGAACGAGGAGACCAGTCAGCTGTCTCCTGCCACTGTCCGGGTAAACAGGTGCATGAGGAGGAGAGAATTGGAGGGAGGACGGGGAAGAGGAGGAGAAGGAGGAGGGTGGAGAGAAAGAGGACAAGAAAAAATCTTGTGGTGGAGGGGGAGAAGGAAAATTATGAGGAGGAGGAGGAAGAGGAAGAGGAGAGAGAAAAAGAAAATGCGGGGTAGGATGTGGTACAGGTGGACAAAGTGGAGGAGGAGGAAGAGGAGGAGGAGGAGAAGGAAGAAGAGGAGGAGGAGGAAGAAGAGGAGGAGGAGGAAGAGGAGGAGGAGGAGAAGGAAGAAGAGGAGGAGGAGGAAGAAGAGGAGGAGGAGGAAGAGGAGGAGGAGGAGAAGGAAGAAGAGGAGGAGGAGGGGAAACTTTTGAGAGACTGGAGGAGGAGAACTGGGAAGAGTAGGGGAGAGAAAGAGAATAAAGAAGAGAAGGGGATGTGGAGGAGAGTGGAGGTGGGGGAAGTGGAGTGGGTGCAAGTGGAGGGGGTGCAAGTGGAGGTGTGGAGGTGAGGGTGGAGGTTATGGGAGGGGGAGGGTATCCGTGTTAGATTACATATTAGAAGATTTAATGTAAGCAATGAAATATCCTATGTACAATACTTTATACTATTGTACATTTTGTACAACAATACTTTATACTATTGTACATTTTGTACAACAAGGACTGTGAGGTTCTTCTTGGCCTGACGGGTGCACAATCATCAAATCCTCTTGCATTGAAAGAATTCCATGATTACATTACCCATGTATAGCAGCGCCCAACACTATCGATCCTCGACACTCAGTAGTGCATCAGCCTATGCTTAGCAAAGCACTTGGTCATGTGACGTTTAGGTAGTGAGGGCTCCTCCGACATTGGAATGTCCTGTTTAAGAGTTTCATACCATGAATGAAAATACAAAATACAAGGATACAATGGAGGTGGAGTGGCAGTGGAAGTGGAGGTGGAGTGGAGTGGAGTGGAGGTGGAGACTGAGTTGATGGTGAAGATGAGGATGGAGGTGTGGTGATGGGTCTGGGAGTGGAGGTATGGGATGGAGGTGAAGGGGATTGAGATGGATGGAGGTGGGAGTGGAGGGGGTGGTGGGGTGGAGAAAGGGGTTGGAAGTGATGAAGAGGGGGTGAAAGGGCCCGGGTGGGGTGGATGTGGGGGTGAATATAGGGATGAATGTGGAGAGTGCCCGGAGTGGAAGTGGAGGTTATAGGTGGAGGTTATAGGTGGAGGTTATAGGTGGAGAAAAGAAAGAGACAAAGTGAACGGAGAGAGACAGAGACAGACAGACACAGACAATGACAGAGACAGATAGAGACAAACAGACAGAAAGAGAGACAGAGATAGAAACAGAGACAGAGGCAGAGAGAGATAGAGAGAGAGACACAGACAGAAAGAAAAAAGGGAACGAGAGACAGAAAGGGACATAGAAAGAAACACACAGGAAGAGACAGAGAGACATAGATAGACAGGAAGAGAAACAGAGAGACGGTGAGATACAGAGACAAAGAGAGACAGAGAGAGAGAGACAAAGAGAGACAGAGACAAACAGAGATACAGAGAGACAGACAGAGAGAGACAGAGAAACAGAGACAGAGACATATAGACAGAGACAGAGACAGACAAACAGAGAGGCAGAGAGACAGAGACAGACACAGAGACAGAGAGACAGGGAGACAGAATAAAAGAGCGAGAGACAGATAGACACAGAGAGATAGAGATAGAGACAGACAGAGAGACAAAGAGAGACAGGTAGACGGAGAGAAAGAGCGAAAAAAGACAGACAGACACAGACACAAAGAGAGAAAGGAAGACAGAAGGAACGAGAAAGAGACAGAGACAGACACAGAGATAGACAGAGACAGAAAGACAGAGATAGAGATATAGAGAGATAGAAACAGACAGATAGAAACAGGGAGACGGAAAGAGCGAAAAAGACACAGACAGACAGACAGACAGACACGGAGAGAGAAAGACAAAGACAGAGATAGAGACAGAGACGGACAAACAGACAGACAGAGAGAAACAGGGAGAGAAAGAGCGAAAAAGACAGACACAGACAGACAGACAGATAGACAGACACAGAGGGACAGAGAGAAAAAGACAAAGACAGACAAACAGACAGAGATAGACAGAAAGACAGATAGAGATAGAGAGACAGAGATTCAGAGTGACAGAGAGAGAAACAGTGAGACGGAAAGAGCAAAAAAGAAGACAGACAGACAGACAGACACAAAAAGAGAAAGACAAAGACAGAGAGATAGAGACAGAGGCAAACACACAGACAGGGACAGAGGAAGCGAGGCAGAGAGACAAAGACAGACAGAGAGACAGACCGACAGACATAGAGACAGAGACAGAGAGACAGAGCCAGAGCCAGACAGACACAGAGAAAGAGACATAGACAGAGAGACACAGACAGACAGATAGAGAGAGAGCGAGAGAGAGAAAGAGGCAGAAAGAGACAGAATGGAGAGAGACAGAGAAGGGAGAGAGAGAGAGAGAGAGAGAAGGGAGAGAGAGAGAGACAGAGAAGGGAGAGAGAGAGAGAGAGAGAGAGAGAGAGAGACAGAGAGAGAGACAGAGAAGGGAGAGAGAGAGAGACAGAGAAGGGAGAGAGAGAGAAGGGAGATGAGAGAGACAGAGAAGGGAGAGAGAGAGAGAGACAGACAGACAGACAGACAGACAGACAGACAGACAGAGAGAGAGAAGGGAGAGAGAGAGACAGACAGACAGACAGAGGGACAGACAGACAGAGAGAGACAGAGACAGACATAGAGACAGGGAGACAGACATAGAGACAGAGAGACAGAGACAGACAGAGAGACAGAGACAGAGATAGACAGAGACAGAGACAGACAGGGACAGACAGACAGGGACAGACAGACAGAGAGAGAGAGGGTTGATAGAAAGGGTGAGGGGGAGGGATGCCAGGGTTGATGTCGCGTGATGTTGCAGAAAACGTTAGTTGCAGATGACGATGATGATGTTGAAGACGGTGTTGCAGTCGGCGGCCATGTTGATGTTGATGTTGCAAGAAGATAAGGAGATAATGTTGTAGAGAATAATGTTGCAAAATACATCACAGAAATTAACATACAATGAAGCCAATATTTTTTCTCTCAAACGGGGCAGTTGTAGACAAAGGCCCCGATGTTGCACATGTTAATGTTGCAGGATAAGATGTTGCAGAAGCTGCAACATCTTCGTCTAATGTTTCCTCTTCGCTCCCGGCCGCCGCCTGAGGTCCCCGTCTTAGCCACTCTCCGGCTGAACCCGAGTGGCTAATTCAGCGCTGACCCGAGTGGCGTGACCCCTGACCTGACCTCACCTCTCACAGAGAGAGAGAGTGAACGAGAGTGTGAACGACAAAGAAATAAAAAGAGAGAGGGAAAGAGAGAGTGAACGAGAGAGAAATAAAGAGAGGAAAGAGAGAGAGAGAGTGAACGAGAGTGTGAACAAAGAAATAAAAAGAGAGGGAAAGAGAGAGGGAGGGAGAGAAAGAAAGCGAGAGTGAACGAGAGAGAAAGAGAGGAAAGAGAACGAGAGAGAAAGATTGAACGAGAGAGTGAGAGTGAACGAGAAAGAGAGAGAGAGAGAGAGAGTGAACGAGAGAGAGGATGAAGAGAGAAGGTGAACGAGAGAGAGAATGAACGAGAGAGATATTAAACGAGAAAGAGAGAGTGAACAAGAAAGAGAGTGAACGAGAGAGATTGAACAAGAGAGAGAGATTGAACGATAGAGAGAGAGATTGAACGAGAGAGAGATTGAACGAGAGAGAGAGAGAGAGATTGAACGAGAGAGAGAATGAACGAGAGAGAGAATGAACGAGAGAGAGAGAGAATGAACGAGAGAGAGAGAATGAACGAGAGAGAGAGAGAATGAACGAGAGAGAGAGAATGAACGAGAGAGAGAGAGAATGAACGAGAGAGAGAGAGAATGAACGAGAGAGAGAGAGAATGAACGAGAAAGAGAGAAAATGAACGAGAAAGAGAGAGAATGAACGAGAGAGAGAGAGTGAACGAGAGAGAGAGAATGAACGAGAGAGAGAGAGAGAGAGAGAGAGAGTGAACGAGAGAGAAATAAAGAGAGGAAAGAGAGAGAGA
>NC_134813.1:26291313-26296313 GCF_046742065.1 Oratosquilla oratoria
TTTATTTTATATTATTTGTTTATTTGTTTTGTTATCATTTGTCCGTTTGTTTATTATTGTTTGTTTGATTCTCATTTATCATTAGTTATGTCAACTTATTATTATTTACTATTTACATGTTTATTATCTAATTGTACCTATGCATTTATTTATTTTATTTATTATTTACATTATTATTGTTTTTGTTTATTTATTAGTTTATCATTATTATGATTTTTTCGCATCCGACCTAGACATGGACCAAAAGGTCTTCCGTCGGCATGCTCCGCCTTTGTAATCCTTTGTAATCCTCTGTATGTGTATATTTGCGCATGTGTACTTCTACGTGTATGTGTGTGCGTACGTGTGTGTGTGTGTGTGTGTGTGTGTGTGTGTGTGTGTGTGTGTGTGTGTGTGTGTGTGTGTGTGTGTGTGTGTGTGTGTGTGTGTGTGTACGTTGAATCTAATCTAACTGTTCGTAAAATCACTGAATAATAAAACCAAATCTGGCGTAGATGTACAAGTTTAAGTTTAGTTTTGAAATGTTAGTCAGCTCTGCCTAACCCCCTTCCGTTCCTAGTGGTACATTCCCTTTTGTTCCTCCTGTCGCCAGACGATTTTATTCATCATTTAGTACAACGATATCACTGTTCCTGCGCGTGGAGATAACATAGTTCATTTGTTAACAAAATGTTCTTCAGTTATGTGATTGTTCTTGGGTTGTTTTGAGGATGTTCTTGATGGTGCAAGAGGTGAGGTGTTTGTCACCAGACAGGTGGTGTTTACTTTGGTGAAAGTGAGGTTGTATGTATACAAAACTGTGAATATTTTTATTTTGGAAGCATGGGGCACTTTCAGCGGGGACTTTAGATTATAGTTTTTATTCTGTCTTCCTTTTTTGTCGTTTTTCATTATTTACTGTATCTGTGTGTGTATTTACCTAGTTGTATTTACCTAGTTGTATTTTACGGGAAGGGGAGCTATGCTCGTGGGGTCCCGTCTTTATATCTCATTTCATCTAAACTATTTTTGAATTAATGTGTGTATTCACTTGGTCTTTGGATCACGTGTTGGACTCGTGATCGACAGCTATTTCCCTCCTGGAAGAGAGCTCAGAGCTCGTAGGTCCGATCTATGGGTAATGCTATGACCTTGCACACACACACACCCCCAACTCTCCGCCCACGAGAGTTGGAGTAACACCCCTCAGCGCTGCGATACTGATATTATTTCAGCCCCGTAGTGGCAGGCCAGAGTTCTAACCACAGCGCCATGTGTGTGTGTGTGTGTGTGTGTGTGTGTGTGTGTGTGTGTGTGTGTGTGTGTGTGTGTGTGTGTGTGTGTGTGTGTGTGTGTGTGTGTGTGTGTGTATTCACTTGGTCTTTTGGATCACGTGTTGGACTCGTGATCGACAGCTATTTCCCTCCTGGAAGAGAGCTCAGAGCTCGTAGGTCCGTGTGTGTGTGTGTGTGTGTGTGTGTGTGTGTGTGTGTGTGTGTGTGTGTGTGTGTGTGTGTGTGTGTGTGTGTGTGTGTGTGTGTGTGTGCATGTGATTCACCATGGTCTCTGATCACGTGTTGGACTCGTGATCGACTGCTATTTCCCTCCCGGAAGAGAGCTAACTCATATATGACCGACCTATAGGTAATCCTGCGACATTACACGAACACACACACACACAACTCCCCGCCCACGAGAGTTGGAGTAACGACTCGCAGCGCAGCGATACTGAAATTATTTCAGCCCTGGGCGGGATTCGAACTCGGACCACTGTAGCAGCAGTTGCGAACGCTACCACTGCGCCGTCGAGTCGTGTGTGTGTGTGTGTGTGTGTGTGTGTGTGTGTGTGTGTGTGTGTGTGTGTGTGTGTGTGTGTGTGTGTGTGTGTGTGTGTGTGTGTGTGTAGATGTGTATGTGTATATGTATATGCATGTGTGTGTCAGAGTATATTCTAATGTCTATATTACCTCATACCAAGACTTGCTGGTTGATTACTAATAACGAAGACCCAGAGGGCAGCACCAGTAATTCAACCAACTTGTGGTTGGTTACTAAACTCCATCACACATACGAAATAGATTACTTCTTTATACAATACAACTTCATAATTATGTATTCAGCATCAAAAGACTTTAAGTACTTTAATTAAAACTCTTGTAAGTCGGCCGACACGACTTGGAGACTCGACTGTACACACGCATTTTTCGTGTACATGATTGTGTGCGTTTGTGTGGATACGTTCATGAGCGTACATGAAAATGAGTGTATACATGGGAACATATGAATAGTTGCGTGTATGTTTGTTTGTGAACTAAAACACACGCACGCACGCACACACACACACGCGCGCGCACGCACACACACACACACACACATACACACACACATACACACACACACACACACACACACACACACACACACACACACACACACACTCACTTGCTGGTAATGTGGTTACCATCGAGGGCTCGCGACATTTCAGCCCCGAGATAGAGTCCTACTCAAGGATTAATGTCACACCAATACATGCCGTTACTGTCCCTCTTGGGCAAGGAGAGAGGATACCCGTGTAAATCAACATTATTACCTATACATCGATTAATGTACTATATGCAGAATTACTATTATCATTGTTATTACTATTATTTTATTCTATTATTTTTATAATTGTCATTATTATTATTACTATATTATTATTATTATTATTATTATTATTATTATTATTATTATTATTATTATTATTGTTATTATTATTATTGTTATTATTATTATTGTTATTATTATTATTGTTATTATTATTATTGTTATTATTATTATTGTTATTATTATTATTGTTATTATTATTATTTTTATTATTATTATTGTTATTATTATTATTGTTGTTATTATTATTATTGTTTATTATTATTATTTTTGTTATTATTGTTATTAGTTATTATTATTGTTAGTTATTATTATTGTTAGTTATTATTATCATTAGTTATTATTATTGTTAGTTATTATTATTATTATTATTATTGTTAATATTATTATTAATATTATTATTAATATTATTATTAATATTATTATTAATATTATTATTATTATTATTATTATTATTATTATTATTATTATTATTATTATTATTATTATTATTATTATTATCATTATTATTATTATCATTGTATTATTGTTTTATTATTATTATCATTATTATTATTATCATTATTTCATTATTATTTTATTATTATTATTATTAATTATTATTGTTATCATTACACTGATGTGCTTGTAAATCAATATAATTACCTATAGATCGATTAATATAATAGTTATTATATATAATATATATATATATATATATATATATATATATATATATATATATATATTATATATATATATATATATTTATTTAACTTCCATAGACCAGAAGCCTCCCGGGTCATTTTCTGATGTCCGCAATGATGTGTTCTCCAACAAAGGCCTTGAACGGCAAGACTTCCTCTTCCTCTGAATTAAATAAAATCCGTTGGCAGCATATAATCGCTGCATCATTGCAAGACTGTCGTAACTCAAAAATTTCAAGTATAGAGTTACAATAGTTTATATGAAAGCCGAATAATTCTGCGTCTTTTGGTAATAAAGTCGTAAGTCAAGTGGAGCCCTATTTACCTAATCAAGATGGTAAGTTTTGTTGCTTAAGGTAGAATTATTAAAGTTATAGGACTTAGATACTTTAAAATGCTTCTCCTTCAAAATCACGAAATTTGAGTTCCGACAGTCTTGCAATGCTGAAGCATACAAAAACATGTATTACGACCCCTGCCCATCCCCCCCCCCTTTTTTTCGAAAATTGAATTTCAGCATGATTGCGATTCTATTGTGTCCCCGTTCGACTGAATAAAATCACCCGACACTGGAAAAAATCACAAATTCGGTGATTTTAGCGATTTGGACTGACGGAGCAGACGTGTCACGGTGGAGCTGTTGCCATGGAAACAGCAGACCGTGTCTTGTAATTCATTTATAATGGTTAATCGCAGCAATTGCCTGTCACTGCGCGAGATGGTCCACAAGGATAGAAGCGCTGGTAAGCTGCAGCCCATATATATATGTATCTATATATATATTATATATATATATATATTTTTTTTTTTTTTTTTTTTTTTTTTTTTTATAGAAATACCATTGTGCTTCATGTAACTAACCCAACGGGAAGTTTACTCGATTCACTAACAATGCAATTGGGGGGGAGAGAAGTTGTTACTTTTTGTTTATCAATTCCTGATGTTTCTACTGATGCTAATGTTGTTATTGTTGTAGTTCTTGTTTTTTATGTAGTTGTTATCTGTTGCATAGATCTTGTTGCATTTGTTGTATTGATCTTGTTGCTGTTCTATTAACAATAATCACGCGTTGCCATTCACATTAACCCAAACTATATATATATATATATATATATATATATATATATATATATATATATATATATATATATATATATATATATATATATATATATATATATATATATATATATATATATATATATATATATATATATACAGTATATATATATATATATATACAGTATATATATATATAATATATAATCTACCCAATATAAGAACCCAAAATACACTCGGGTTTGACACCTTTAAAGGCGTGACGTCACAGCTAAAAAAAAAAAAAAAAAAAAAAAAAAAAAAATTTTCAATCCGCATGAGTTAGTCAGCGAAGGCCATGAAAAACATGGCCCCTCTTTCAGCCAAAGCATTACAGAGCAGCGGCAGAACAACGAAAATATTTCAGCTTCTGAAAGGCCAACGAGAAGGGTGGCGGGTGTGCAGAGGTGCCTAGAGGGGGAACCACCACCCCAGCAGGTAACGATTTAGAACACACAAGATGTTAAAGGGTCGAAGCCCGTTCGAACCCCGTTCGAAACCCTTTCGAACCCCGTTCGAAACCCTTTCGAACCCCGTTCGAAACCCTTTCGAACCCCGTTCGAAACCCTTTCGAACCCCGTTCGAAACCCT
>NC_134813.1:26303813-26341313 GCF_046742065.1 Oratosquilla oratoria
TGAGTTCCTCCTCCTCCTTCACCTTCTTCATTGAGTTCCTCCTCTTCCTCCACTTCCTTCTCCACCTCCTTCTCTACCTCCTCCATTTCCTTCTCCACCTCCTCCTTCTCCACCTCCTCTTTCTCCACCTCCTCCTTCTCCACCTCTTCCTTTTCCACCTCCTCCTCCTCCTCCTCCTCCTCTTTCTCCTCCTCCTCCTTTTCCTCCATTTCCTTCTCCATCTCCTCCTCTACCTCCACCCCCTCCACCTCCTCCTCTTCCACCTCCTCTTCCACCTCCTCTTCTACCTCCTTTTCCGTCTCCTCTTCCGCTCCTCTTCCTCCTCCTCGTCTTCACCCTCCATTTTCTTGTTCCTTTAACTCCAATAATCACCTTTTCACTGCCGGCTTCAACTCCCGCCCCCTCCTTCCCCTTCAACCCTTCCCCTACCATCACCCCCTCCCCCCCCCTCCGTCACCATTTCCACGACCCCTGACCTAAAGTTTAAGTCTATAGAACCAAAACAGCGATTCGTCATAACAGGTTTTCCCCCCTTTCGCCTCCCCCTCCCCCTTCCCCTCCTCCCCTCCCCTCTCCTCCTCCCCCTCCCCTCTCCTCCCTGCTCCCCTCTCCTCCCTCCTCCCCTCTCCTCCCTCCTCCCCTCCTCCTCCCCCTTCCCTCCTCCCCTCCTCCCCTCTCCTCCCTCCTCCCCTCTCCCTCCTCCACTCTCCTCCCTCCTCCCCTCTCCTCCCTCCTCCCCTCTCCTCCCTCCTCCCCTCTCCTCCCTCCTCCCCTCTCCTCCCCTCTCCTCCCTCCTCCCCTCTCCTCTCTTTTCCCCTCTCCTCCCTCTTCCCCTCTCCTCCCTCCTCCCCTCTCCTCCCCTGCTCCCCTCTCCTCCCTCCTCCCCTCCCTCCTCCTCCCCTCTCCTCCACTCCTCCCCCCTCCTCCTTCCTCCCCTCTCCTCCCTCCTCCCCTCTCCTCACTCCTCCACTCTCCTCCCTCCTCCCCTCTCCTCCCTCCTCCCCTCTCCTCCCTCCTCCCCTCTCCTCCCTCCTCCCCTCTCCTCCCTCCTCCCCTCTCCTCCCCTCTCCTCCCTCCTCCCTCCTCCCCTCTCCTCCCCCCTCCCCTCTCCTCCCCTTTCCTCCCCTTCCCTTTCCTCCCCTTTCCTCCCTCCTTCCCTCTCCTCAACTCCTCCCCTCTCCTCCACTCCTCCCCTCTCCTCCCTCCTCCCCTCTCTTCCCTCCTCCCCTCTCCTTCCTCCTCCCCTCTCCTCAACTCCTCCCCTCTCCTCAACTCCTCCCCTCTCCTCCCTCCTCTCCTCCTCCCTCCTCTCCTCCTCCCTCCTCTCCTCCTCCTTCCTCCCCTCCTCCCTCCTCCCCTCCTCCTCCCCTCTCCTCCCCCTCCTCCCCTCTCCTCCCTTCAGTCTTTCCTTTCCTTTCCCTTTCCCTTTCCTTTCCCTTCACTTCCCCTTCCCTTTCCCTCCTTTTTTCCTTTCCCTCCTTTTTTCCTTTCCCTTTCCCTTTCCATTTTCCTTTCCATTACCTTCCGTTTCCCTTCCCTTTCCCGTTATCTCCCATTCTTTCCCTTTTCTTCCCTTTATTCCTCTTTCCTTCTTCCCTTTCATTTCCCTACTCTTTCCCTTCCCCCTTTTCTTTTCTTTCATCCTTCTTTTCCTATTCCCCCATCTCCCCCCGCTTCCCCCACTTCCTCCACCTCGTACTTCCCCCCTTCCCCTTTCTCCCTCCCATCTCCCCCCCCCTCTCTCTCTCTCTCTCTCTCTCTCTCTCTCTCTCTCTCTCTCTCTCTCTCTCTCTCTCTCACTCTCTCTCTGTCTCTCTCTGTCTCTGTCTCTCTCTGTCTCTCTCTGCCTCTCTCTCTGTCTCTCTCTCTCTCTCTCTCTCTCTCTCTCTCTCTCTCTCTCTCTCTCTCTCTCTCTCTCTCTCTCTCTCTCTCTCTCTCTCTCTCTCTCTCTCTTTCTCTTTCTCTCTATTTCTCGTACTCTCATCTGTCCATTACATTTTTCTTCTTCGCTCTCTTTTCTTCCTTCTCCCTTCCTTTTCCCTTCCCTTCCCTTCCCCTTCCGTTTCCCTTCAATTTTCCTTTCCTTTCGCTTTCCTTCCCCTTCCTTTCCCCTTCAATTTCCCTTCCCTTTCCTTTTTCTTTCCCTTTTCCTTCCCCTTCCCTTCCCCTTCCCCTTGTCTTCCTTCTCCCATTTCCCTTTCCTTCACCTTCCTTTTTCCTTTAATTTCCCTTCCCACTCTCTTCCCCGTCCCTTTCCTTTCCCCTTCCCTCTTCCTTCACTCAACTTTCCCTTTCCCTTCCCCTTCCCTTCCTATTCCCTTTCCCTTCACTTCCCTTTCCCATTCCCTTTCCCTTTCCCTTTCCCTTCCCTTTCCCTTCCCTTTTCCTTCCCTTTCCCTTCCCCTTCCCTTCCCTTTCCCTTCCCTTTCCCTTCCCTTTCCCTCCCCTTTCCCTTTCCTTTTCCATTCCTTTTTATTTTCCCTTTCTTTTCCCTTCCCTTTTCCCTTCCTTTTTATTTTCCCTTTCTTTTCCCTTTCCTTTCCCTTCCCTTTCCCTTCCCCTTCTCTTCCCATTACCTTTTCTTTTTCCCCCCTTTCCCCTTCCCTTTCTCTTTCATTCCTCTTCCCTTCATCTTCCCTTTCCTTTTCCTTTTACCTCCCACACTTCCCTTCCCTCTCCCTTTCCTTTCCATTTCCCATAAACCTCTCTTCCGTTCCCTTCCTTTTCCATTTTATTTTCCTTTTTAATTTTCACTTTCCTTCCCCCTCTCTTTCCCTTACCTTTCCCTTACCTTTCTCTTACCTTTCCCTTACCTTTCCCTTACCTTTCCCTTCCTTTTCCATTCCCTTCCCTTTCCATTATTCCCTTCAATTTCCCTTTCATTTCCCTTCCCTTCCCCTTCCCTACCACTTACCTTCCCCTTTCTTTTCCCTTTCCCTCCCCTTTCCATTCCACTCCATTTCCATTCCCTTCCTATTCCCTTCCCTTTCCCTCCCCTTTCCCCTCCTTTTCCCTTCCCTTTCCCTTTCCTTTCCCTTCACTTCCCCTTCCCTTTCCCTCCTTTTTTCCTTTCCCTTTCCCTTTCCATTTACCTTTCCATTACCTTCCGTTTCCCTTCCCTTTCCCGTTATCTCCCCTTCTTTTCCTACCTTTCCCTTTTCTTCCCTTTATTCCTCTTTCCTTCTTCCCTTTCATTTCCCTACTCTTTCCCTTCCCCTTTTCTTTTCTTTCATCCTTCTTTTCCTATTCCCCCATCTCCCCCCGCTTCCCCCACTTCTTCCACCTCTTACTTCTCCCCTCTTTCTTACCTCCCATCTCCCCTCTCTCTCTCTCTCTCTCTCTCTCTCTCTCTCTCTCTCTCTCTCTCTCTCTCTCTCTCTCTCTCTCTCTCTCTCTCTCTCTCTCTCTCTCTCTCTCTTTTTTTTTCACGCGTTTTATCCCCCTACTCCTATCCCCAAGCTACACCCATCTCTCTTTCCGTCTCTCTCTCTCTTTCTCTCTCTCTCTCTCTCTCTCTCTCTCTCTCTCTCTCTCTCTCTCTCTCTCTCTCTCTCTCTCTCTCTCTCTCTCTCTCTCTCTCTCTCTCTCTTTCTCTCTTTACTTCTCGTGCTCTCATCTGTCCATTACATTTTTCTTCTTCTTCTGCTCTCTTTTCTTCATTTCCTCTTCCTTTTCTCTCCAGTCTCCTCTTTTTTCTTTTCTTTTATCGTCTCTTATTTTCCATTTCCTTTGATCTCTCTCTATAACGACGTCCAGCTCTTTTTTTTCTCTCTTTTCGTCTTTTTTTCATTATTCTTCGCTCTAGTCTATTCGTTCGAACACGGGGGGATAGCAAGAGAGAAAACAAATTCTTCTTAAGCGGGGGGGTGGAGGGAGAGAAGGGGAGGGGGAGGGGAGGTAGGGGGGAAGAAAGGATGGAGAGGGATGGGAGAGGGGGAAGAAAGAGGGATGGGGAGAGGGAGGGGGAGGGGGGAGGGGGGGAAGGGGGAGGGAGGGAGGAAGGGGAAGAAAGAGGGATGGTGAGGGGGAGGGGAGGGGGAAGGGAGAGGGGAAGGGGAAGAAAAAGGGATGGGGAGAAGGAGGGGGGAGGGGAGGAAGGGGGAGTTGAGGTAGGGGGAAGGGATGGGGAGGGAGGGGGGAAGGGGAATAAAGAGGGATGGGGAGGGGATGGGGAGGGAGGAGGAAGGGAAGGGGAGGAGACAGAAGACAGATGAAAAGGAAGAGGGATGATGAATGATGAGGGGAAGGGGGAGGGAGGGAGGGAGGAAGGGGAGGGGGAATAGGAGTTTTTACAGAGATGAATGAAATCGTCTGGCGGCTGGGCAGGTGTTGGGAGAGGTTGGAGCGCGAGTACTCTCTTCTCCTCCAACACATTCTCCATCACTCTCTCCAACATCTTATTCTTAGTCTAGTCTCTCTCTCTTTCTCTCTCTCTCTCTCTCTCTCTCTCTCTCTCTCTCTCTCTCTCTCTCTCTCTCTCTCTCTCTCTCTCTCTCTCTCTCTCTCTCTCTCTCTCTCTCTCTCTCCCTCGCTCACTCTCTCCCTCACACTATCCCTCACTCTCCCTCACTCTCTCCCTCACTCTCCCTCACTCTCTCACTCATTCTCCCTTATTCTACCTTTCTCCCTCAATTTCCCTCGCTCTCTCCCTCATTCTCCCTCACTCTCCATCATTCTCCCTCACTCTCCATCATTCTCCCTCACTCTCCCTCACTCCCCCTTATTCTACCTTTCTCCCTCAATTTCCCTCGCTCTCTCCCTCACTCACCCTCATTCTCCCTCACTCTCCCTCATTCTCCCTCACTCTCCCTCACTCCCCCTTATTCTACCTTTCTCCCTCAATTTCCCTCGCTCTCTCCCTCATTCTCCCTCATTCTCCCTCACTCTCCCTCATTCTCCATCATTCCCCCTCACTCTCCCTCATTCTCCCTCACTCTCCCTCATTCTCCCTCATTCTCCCTCATTCTACCTCATTCTCCCTCACTCTCCCTCACTCTCCCTCATTCTCCCTCATTCTCCCTCACTCTCCCTCATTCTCCCTCACTCTCCCTCATTCTCCCTCATTCTCCCTCACTCTCCCTCATTCTCCCTCACTCTCCCTCATTCTCCCTCACTCTCCCTCATTCTCCCTCACTCTCCCTCATTCTCCCTCATTCTCCCTCATTCTCCATCATTCTCCCTCACTCTCCCTGACTCTCTCTCCCTTACTCTCTCTCTCCCTCATTCTCCGATGTCTCTCTCAAGTCAAATGATTTCTATTTACTGAGGTCCCGTTTTATCCAAAATATGTCCCCCTTCCACTTCCCCTTTCCACGTCTCCACTCTTCCACTTACCCCCTCCTTCTTCCACTCCACCTCCACTTCCCCCTTCCACTTCTTCATCCCCCTTCCACACCCCCTCCATTCCCCCCTTCCACTCCCCTCCATTTCCCCCTTCCACTTCTCCACCCCCCTTCCACTTCTCCATCCCCCTTCCATTTCTCCATCCCCCTTCCACTTTTCCATCCCCCTTCCACCTTCCCCCTCCCCTCTCCCCCTTCCTCCTCTCCTCTCCCCCCTTCCCCCTCCCCTCAGCCCTTTCCCCTCCCCTCTCCCCCCTTCCCTCTCCCCTCCCCCCTTCCCCCTCCCCTCTTCCCCTTTCCCCTTCGCTTTCCCTCCTTCCCTTCCCCTTTCCCTCCTTCCCTCTTCCCCCTTCCCCCATTTCCTCAACCCTCTTCCCCCTCCCCTTCCCCCTCCCCTTCCCCTCCCCCTCCCCTTCCCCTCCCTTCCCCTCCCTTCCCCCTTCCACCTTCACCCCACCCACCTTCACCCCACCCACCCTCACACCATCCACCCTCACCCCATCCACCCTCACCCCATCCATCCTCACACCCATCCACCCTTACACCCATTCACCCTCACACCCATCCACCCTCACCCCATCTACCCTCACTCCATCCACTTTCACCCCATCTACCCTCACTCCATCCACCCTCACCCCATCCACCCTCACCCCATCCACCCTCACACCCATCCACCTTCACCCCATCCACCTTCACACCCATCCACCCTCACCCCATCCACCCTCACCCCACCCTCACACCCACCCATCCTCCCCATCCACCCTCACCCTATCCACCCTCACCCCATCCACCCTCACCCCATCCACCCTCACCCCATCCACCCTCACCCCATCTACCCTCACCCCATCTACCCTCACCCCATCTACTCTCACCCCATCCACCCTCACATCCATCCACCCTCTCACCCATCCACACTCACCCCATCCACCCTCACACCCATCCACCCTCACACCCATCCACCCTCACCCCATCCACCCTCACCCCAATGACGAAACGACCGAAATCAAAGCACCACCATCGCGGAGGAAGGGGAGGGGGGGGAAAGGGAGGTGGGGGGTTCTGAGGAAGGAGGGAGGAGGGAAGGGGAGTGGGGGGTTGGGGGGCAAACACACCAAGACTGTGTCCAATGCAATTACCATCTTTAGTTGGGAGCTCGACAAGCAGGAAATGTGGGGGGCTAATTGTCGTCTGGGGTGATTAAATATTGGGGGGAAGGGGTGAGGGAAGGGCAGGGGTGGGTGGGGAGCTAACGTTCTCTGAAAATTGGGAAATGAGAGATTGTTTTGCTTCAGCAATGGTAAGAAAGGGGAGAGGGGGAGAGGGGGAGGGGTACGGGGATGAATACGAACATTGGAAGGTGTGGGGTATATATACAGACATACACAGACATAACAGGCACAGACATACAGGTACAGACATACAGGTACAGGCATACAGACACATAGATACAAACATACAGGTACAGGCATACAGACACAGACATAGATACAAACATACAGATACAGACATACAGACACAGGTATACAGACAGACATACAGACACAGACATACAGACACAGGTATGTAGACAGACAGACATACAAACACACAGACACGGATATGCAGGTACATAAACACACTGACGCAGACATGCAGACCCACAGGCATACAGACATACACACATACAGACACGGACATAGACACAGACATACAGACACGGACATACAGACACGGACATACAGACACGGACATACAGACATGGACATACAGATACAGACATACAGAAAGGCATGCAGACACAGATATACAGTTACATATACACACAGACATACAGACACACAGATATACAGACACACAGACATACAGACACACAGGCATACAGACACACAGGCTTACAGACACACAGGCATACAGACATACAGACACACAGACATACAGACACACAGGCATACAGACACACAGGCATACAGACACACAGACACACAGGCATACAGACACACAGACACACAGACATACAGATACACAGAAATACAGACACGGACATTAAGGCACCGACATAAATGAATGGACACACAGATACAGACATAGACACAGACATGCAGACATACACACACAGACAGACACACACAGACATACAGACAGACATACACACACAGACATACACAGACATGCAGACACAGACATACAGACACAGACACAGACAAACGACACACACACATGACACACAGATACACGACACACAGACATACGACACAGACATACAGACATGCAGACATACACACACAGACACACAGACATACAGGCATAAGACAAACACAGATATACAGACAGACACACGACACACAGACACATGACACACAGATACACAATACACAGACATACAACACAAACACACGACACACATGTAGCCTACATAGATATACAGACACACGACACACATATACATAGATATACAGGCACGGACAGTCACTTTGAGACACGCACACACATACACACACACACACACATACACACACGCACATACACACACACACACACACACACACACACACACACACACACAGTCACATATACGGGCACACACATGTACACATACACACACACACACATACACGCACACACATCACACACACACACACACACACACACACACACACACACACACACACACACACACACACATATATATATATATATATATATATACATATATATATATATATATACATACACACATACACACACACACACACACACACACACACACACACACACACACACACACACACACACACACACACACACACACACACACACACACACACACACACACACACACACACACACACACACACACACACACACAACACACACACACACACACACACACACACACACACACACACACACACACACACACACACACACACACACACACACACACACACACACACACACACACACACACACACATCACACACACACATCACACACACACACAACTACACGACTTCATGGCGCAGTGGTACCGTTCGTGGCCGCTACTACGGCGGTCCGAGTTCGAATCTCTCCCAGGGCTGAAATAATTTCATTATCGCTGCGCTGGGAGTCGTTACTCCAACTCCCGTGGGCGGGTAGTTGGGGGAGTGCGTGCAAGGTCACAGCATTACCCATAGATCGGTCATATATGAGCTCTGACCTCTCTTCCGGGAGTGAAATAGCTGTCGATCACGAGTCCAACACGTGATCCAAGACCATGGTGAATTGCTGTGGTGAATTGCATATACACAAAAAAGAGAGAGAGAGAGCAAGGAAGGGTGGCGGGGGTGGAAAAGGAAGGGTGGATAAGAAGAGGGAAGAGAGAGGTATGTCGGGATAGGTAGAGACAAAGGAAAGGACAGAGGGAGAGGAAAAGGAAGGAGGGAGAGGGACGGGTGGAGTGAGAGGGAGGGGTAGAGGGAAGTAGAGAGAGAGGAAGAAGTAGAGGGAAGGACGGAGGTAGAGGGAAAGGGAGGGACAGAGAGAGAGAGAGAGAGAGAGAGAAATAGAGAGAGATGATGTTTTTTTTTTCTCATGAAGAAGTGCCCCACAAGACAAACACGGGACCTACAAAAATCATCTTTCGTATGAATACACGTGCAAGACAGGAAACTGTGTACCCACCCCTCCCTCCCTACCTTCTTCATACATAGGAGACCATAACCAAACTCTGCAGAAGAATTACCCTTCTCCTTCAAAATGGTACTCCAAAAACCCTCAACGTATCTTGCCACAACACCCTCCCAACAAGAAACAAATATAAGAAGATACTAACAAAATTAATAGATAAGTCCCAGGATTAAAGCATCTTTAAATTATTTTAGAATATTAAAGAGAAAAAAACAAAGATTAAACTTTTAGAGGAAAGATCTTACTAAGATTCCACTGTCAAGATTTGCGCTCCGTGGGATGTCACATCAACACAAACCTCTCAAAACACTTTATTTTGTACTATTCATATCCTTGCAATATCATAATCATGACTTGATAATGTTCAGTGTGCGAAACGTCTTAAACACACGGAAAACGCTCCTTCGTGTCTTATTGTATAAGGATGTTTACAGTTAAAGTTTCGATAGAACCAATAAGATCATAAATGCAGAACAGCTGTATTTTCCAACAAATCATAATTCTTAAATATACAAATCGGAAACGCTATATATGAATGAATTACTAATCACAAGGAAGATAAGGAAGACCTTAGTAATTACTGACTAATTAGTTTATAAAATATATATAAAGTGTCTTCTATTATTCTTACAAACAAACTTGGGAAATTCTTGTACAAAAACCAGCCAAAAGAACATGCAGGTTTCAAAAATGGAAACTTAAAAATTATCAGATTTAGAAGACTATAATAGAAATCTGTGGCTTTATCTTTTTGTAGATTACGAAAAGGTTTATGACTTTATAGAACAAGTGATAATACTAAATTCTATATGCAAACAGGGTGCGAAAGGTACTGCTGTAATTCGATCACTTAATGATAAAGATAAAGATCGAGGAAGGAGTATGGCTGGGCGCTACTATTTTGCATAAGTTGTTTACAGCGTCTCTGGAAGAGGTTTTAGAAGGTTGAGTTGGAAAGAGAAAGGTTGGAATATTATAAGGAATATTTAGTCCCCTTAGATTTGTAGATGATATTCTCGTTTCAAAAATAGCAGAAGACTTGCAAGATTTGCTGAATGGACTGAATGGAGGTGGAAAGGAAGTTGGGAGATAGGGTTGATGAAAGAGTATCAGGATGGTTTGGGCACATGGAAAGAATAAGTGAAGTAAGCTTAGTAAAAGAGATGTGGGTGGCAGAGGTGGAAGGAGTGAACATGAGGGTCGACCAAGGATGAGATGGATGGGAGTAAAAGGGGCTTTGGGAAAGAGGGGAATGTCTGTTGAGAAAGAACGCGAAAAGACAGAAGATAGGGGTTAATAAAGAATGGTTGAGTATGGATGGTGCTGTGATGCATGAAAGGAAGTGGATGGGGGATAGAGGGTGAGGGAGTATGTGTGAAATATAAATTGATGCAGCCCGAAGGGATTTCTCCCTGTCTTCTCCATTTCTTCGTGAGTGGACAGAGACGGGAGGTCGCCAATTTAATGAAGCGGCCTTGCTATGGATGTCCTATGTCTTGCGACACTGCTTCTGACCCAGGGCAGTGGGCGAGATGCAGGGATAATCCGTCATCCAGGAGGAGCCAAGATAAGAGGGAGGGATGGGGTGGATGGGTGTGGAGTATACGGGGATGGAATGAGTGAGAGTGGATTTTTTTTTTTTCTACCTCCCATATAAGGGAGGAAAAAGCCTTTGGTATATGTATGTATGTATACATGATAGTTTGTGCGTAGAATTAACCCAACCAAACAATTGGACAAAAAATGAATGTAGGTGTAATATTTAGGCCAAAGACATTATCATTAGCAGACGACAAAATGTTGTTTCGAGAACTGCCTAGTTTCTGCAACTGGGTGATTTCAATTTTACTGACATTGATTAGATGACCCTTGAACATGGCCATATAGGTAGTCGCTTGATAGATTTTCTCGGTGACAATTACTTAGTTCAGCATGTAAAAGAGCCCACAAGACATGGAAATTTACTCAATCTATTGATCACTAGCCGCGAAAGCATGATAACCGATGTAGAAGTTGGTGAAACTATTGCAAATAGTGATCACAACTTAGATTCAAACTGCTAAAATATTTTAGAATAGATACTTGTGTATCTAAAATACCCGATTTCAGTAAAGCTCAGTTCATAGGACTACATCAGGAGCTTCAACTTACAGATTGGGAGGCGAAATTTAGCAAAAGACCTGTAGATCAGATGTGGGAAATATTTCAAAATACGCTTACTAAGATGATTCATACTTACATCCCATTTAAGGACAGACGTCCCCCAAATCAGGCTTGCCCAAAATGGCTTGACAAAGAAACTGAAAAAAGTATTGTTAAAAAGAGACAAGTGCTCGGAATGAATATCGCTAAAAATTTCA
The DNA here is from genome assembly GCF_046742065.1 of Oratosquilla oratoria. Classification (NCBI taxonomy): domain Eukaryota; kingdom Metazoa; phylum Arthropoda; class Malacostraca; order Stomatopoda; family Squillidae; genus Oratosquilla; species Oratosquilla oratoria. The sequence continues at coordinate 26,315,164 of NC_134813.1, forward strand.
AAGAAAATCCCAAAGAATTCTATAGTTACATTAGAGATAAAAAGGTTATCAGAAATCACACTGGCCCACTATTATCTACTGACGATCAACTTGAATATTCTAATGAAGGAATGTGTGGTATTTCAAACAATCATTTTAGCTCAGTACTCGTAAACGAAACATCTCAAAGTGAATTCCAAACTGAAACCCGTGAAAAGTCTAGGGCGAACTTACTACGGTAAATATAACAAAAGAAAAAATTAAAAGGTGTATAGAAAAACTCAATGTTAATAAAACAGGGCCTGACGGTTGGCATCCAAGAATCTTAAAGGAAATGAAAAATGAGATTGTTGTTCCATTAGAAATTATTTTCAAGAAATCCGTCATATCCGGAGATGTCCCAAGAGAATGGAAGATAGCTAACGTTACTTCCATATTCAAAAGAGGTGTCAATAAGAAACCAAATAACTACAGACCTATAAGCTTGACTTCAGTCGTAGGAAAAATTATGGAAACTGTCATCAGAGATGCTATCGAACATCACTTAGAAAGTAACTATTTGATAAATAATAGCCAGCATGGATTCAGACGGAAACGTTCTTGCTTGACTAACTTACTCGAGTTCTACAACACAGTCATCTCGAATTATGACAAAAGAAACAATATAGATTTAATATATCTAGACTTAAAAAAGCTTTTGATACCGTCCCCCCAAAAAAGACTACTTACTAAATTAGCTTGAACGATCGAAAACAGAGAGTTGTTCTAGATGGCAAAACTTCTAGATGGAAAAATGTTACGAGTGGAGTTCCTTAGGGTTCCCTTCTTGGACCACTTCTATTCATAGTATATATAAATGATATAGACTACGGACTGAAATCTATTATCTCCAAATTTGCTGCTGATGAAAAAATGTGCGAAATGGCAAATTATCACTTAAACCAATTAGATATTCAAGAAGATTTAGATAAACTACAGCAATGGTACGAATACAAGTTATATGGTCTAATATAATATAAAAGATAAGTCTCCGCGGTCCAGGGTGGTTTCGTCGATTTTGTTAAAAACCTTCAAGTGCTCAGTCGGCGTGGCAATCTGCGGACACCTCCCTGTAAGCCCTCCGAGGGTGCAAGTCCTCCGAGGGTGCCAGTCCTCCGAGGGTGCAAGTCCTCCGAGGGTGCAGGTCCTCCGAAGTTGTAAGCCCTTGGAGGCTGCAAGTCCTCCGAGGTCGTAAGTCCTATGAGGGTGCAAGTCCTCTGAAGTTGCAAGTCCTCAGCGAGGGTGCAAGTCCTCTGAAGTTGCAAGCCCCCGGCGAAGCCCGCGGCTTCGCGGTCCAGAGTGGTTTCGTCGATTTTGTTAAAACCCTTCAAGTGGACGGCGAAGCCGGGTGCTTGTTCGTTAACAAAAGAGGATAGTGAAAAGGATTCCGGGGTAATTATCTGTAACGATCTCAAATCATCTAAGCAGTGTATTTCAGCCTCTGAGAAAGCAAATTAGATTCTAGGAGTGATTGTGCGATTTTTTTTACTTCAAAAGTTCATCTCTCATTAACAAGCTATATAAATTTTTAGTTCGTCCACATTTGGAATACGCTGTTTCCGTATGGTCACCGAATCTCATTAAAGACATTGACAGATTAGAAAAAGTACAACAACATACCACAAAATTGAAGCTGCATATATAAACGTCAAAGAAAACTCTAATGGAAGAGAGGGATTTATCTGCTTATCTAAGGTGGCAAGTGTCCTTATACTAGACTCGCTGAGACACCGGACAAATGCTCACCACCCGGACGCTGTGACCTGACCGAGAGGCCCCTCAGGAATGATATAAAATGTCACATGTAAAACCTTCTGTAGACAACTCTCTGAAGAAGACCAAAGTGGTCGTAACGTAGGAGTATAATCTATTCCGAGAGCATCTTCGTTTTACTTCCACCCAAAATCTCTCGTATATAAATATATATATATATATATATACTGTATATATATGTGTGTGTGTGTGTGTATTACATGTGTATATATATATATATATATATATATATATATATATATGTATATGTAACGTGTATTCAGACATGCGAAGTTAGCTTCTGGTATCCTTCGCACGGCTGGGCACCCGAGTGGGCGCGCGCGCGAGCGCGTGTAGAGAATCCCGGGGGGAGATGTTCCGTCCCTCTTGATGTTTGCGGGGCTTCTGTCCCCACTTAGGTGCTCCCGATCCATCTTTGATGGGAACACTCCTCTTCGCTAATCCTTCTGCTCCACCAGCTGCCCCCGTGTCCCTCAACATCCCACTCCTAATATGGTATTCCGTAGTCCCGAAGGTGTTTGCGGACAGACACTCTTCCGAAGTCGCCTCGCCTCGGGGCGCCTAACTATCTTGGCACCTCGGCATTCGTCACCGTTAATATCTCACCGAGTCTACCACCTCCTCACCGCTGCACCACACCTCCTCCTCCTCCTCTTCCTCCTCTTCCTCCTTCCTCCTCCTTATCCCTCTGACGTCATCGATGACCTCTTTCGTCCTCTTCTTCCTCCTCCACCTCCTCTTCCTCCTAATCCCTGGCACTCTTTTGTAAAATGTATTTTCATGTTCGCGACCTCAACTCACCAATGCGAGACGCCGGACTCGATTCCCCAACTGCTGGTCATTGGCAGTCATCAGCCCTGGTCTTCTGCGTACACAGGGCAAAGGTGGCGTTATGACCCGTAACTGAAGACCCACCTTCAATTTATTTGTTGTAACTCTGTATGATCCTATGATGCCACTATATATATATATATATATATATATATATATATATTATATACATATATATATACATATATATATAATATACATATATATATATATACATATATATATATACATATATATACATATATAATATATACATATATATATATATATATATATATATATATCTATATATATATATATATATATATATATATTTACAGTACTGGAAAAATGATTGTGGATATTTCTGATAACTCGACCCTTTCAAATTTGAAAGCAAATAAGACCACTGAACAGCTCAAAATATTACTTTTTTTGTTGAATCTACAAATACACATTGCCTAGTACTTTGTTTGAGCACCTTTTGTTGAGAGAGACTTCTGGACACGTTTAGGCAAACAAGAAATGTAAGAGTGATACAACTCCTTGATTTTAGCTAAATGGAATCAATCATGTTGAATTGAACCAATCTTGTTGAATTTTGTTTGTTATTGACACTTGATGTATTTCGTCATTCAGTTCGTCCTACAAACTCTCAATTATATTAATATCCGCCGAATTTCCAGCCCAATGGTAACAACTGAATACTATCCTGGGTACTCCGTGCCTTGACTTTCTTTGCTGTGTGACATGGGTCAAAATCCTGCTGGAAAATCCATCGCTCTTTTCCATACCATTCCCCTGTTTGTGGTGTAGACGAGTTTCCAGAACTTGAATATACTTGTCTCGATTCATGGTGCCGTCTACGATGTGTAGGGGACACGTACCATGCACTAAAATGGTCCCCACACCATAATTTTCTGAGGAAATTTTATTTGGGATTTTCAAATATTCTGCCTTAGGTTTCTCTCCAGTTCTCCGTTGGTCAGTTTTGGATACGACCGTCGAATACTTGGATCCTGTATTCATCAGGAAAACACCACCTGAAATAAATCGAGTCAAAACCTTCGGGAAAAAAAGCTAATGAATTTTATAAAGATTTTGAAATCTAGTGGTGCTTCAATAGAAATTCTAAAGAAAGTTCATTTTTTTGTGCAAATTTTATCTTAAGTAATTTGAATTTATCCTTGTTTTTTTCGTCATTACCATCACTTCTGTTTTCTTTTTACTCATTGTTAGTCCACTGCTTCTACTTGTTTCTACTTGTGTTTTAATTAATTCCTATGGCTAACCTTACGATTCTGCGAGTAATACATCAAGGTAAAACGAATACTATAAGATACGTTGAGCACCCCCCCCCTCCGCGCTACTCCACCGTGACGTCATAGAAAATCCTGAGGGGGAGAGAATGAGAGGTGAAAGAAAATGTAAACTTTAAAGAAAACCATCTGATTGTATGGTAAACTTTAAAATTACACTATGATGTTCACATAATACTGAAATTACTCGGTATCACTTTCTTATCCTCAAGTTATCAGTATCTGAGATATGACCGCCAGAAAAGTTATAAAAATGTTTTCCATGCTTTCACATTAGGTGGATTATATTAATATGACGAGTTATTAGATGGGATGACATGTCAATTTATATGTTGATCAGGTAGATGAGGAAGATATTATACTGTTGATATACACCAACTAGATGAATATAAACCCAGTAGTAATGACACATAAAAGCATCATATGGTTTTTATCATATTACATTTTGGATTTGCGTGGGTTTCCATATCTCCTCAAGCGTGGATTTTATATGTAGACCTTTATCTCCACCAAGCTCAGTTATGTTTTAACCGGATTCTTTAGTCTGTTTATTTGCAATTGAATGAAAAATTTAGGAAATTTTGCTAATAAATAGTTACTTTCAAAATTACGGCTGCATACATATCCAGATGATCGAGTATTGTGTGCCACATAATTCAATCTATTTCTTTCTAAGTTCTTTATCTTTGGGTAGTGAAAAGAAATGTATATTTTTATCACTTTTCAGTCTAACGGCATTACACTTCTGCACTATACAAACTGTTGGCATTTTTATATGTTATTTGTCTGCCTTAGCTACCCCTTTAATCAGAAGATGGAGCTTCGCTCCACACACTGGTGTGTGAGTGACTGACAGCTCTCGACCCGCGGAACCCTGGTCTCGATATTTCCGTTGACGTCATCATCCACCTGCGCAGTGAAGAGGTTTTCTAGCTCTCCCTCCCCTCCCCCCCTAACTTACCTTATAGTATTCGTTTTACCTTATAATACAGTATAGTCTGCGTATCTTAAATTACTGATATTTCTTCCTCCTACTTTTACTCCTTTTAGATGGTAAATATCTCTCATGATTATCTCAATGTATAAATAAAACAGGTCTTTTGGCAATCAGACTTTTATTTTCACTGCTGCTTCTTGTTCCAATGGATATTTGCGATTAGCCTTAAATTCTTCCCATCCACCTTTATACATATATACACACACACACACATATATATATATATATATATATATATATATATATATATGTATGTATGTATGTATGTATGTATGTATGTATGTACAACACTAGATGGGCCCTAGTGAATAGATTTACAATTATCAACTACAATTTATTTCAATTCCAAGCCATCAACATCGAGAAACTTGAAGAGGCCAACATGCAGAAATTAAACTTGGTACAGCCAAGGACTCGAACCTGCGCTAGCACGTGACAAGTGACAGTGACTTAACCGATTGCGTGTATATATATATATATATATATATATATATATATATATATCTATATATAAACTATAGATGTATATATATAGATTACATATATATATATATATATAGAGAGAGAGAGAGAGAGAGAGAGAGAGAGAGAGAGAGAGAGGTGGGGGAAGGGAGATACATCTGAATACATAGATACATAAGCATATATCAAATATCTCTACTAATACGAATATATATGCATACATACACACATACGCATATTCGTGTGTGCGTGTATACGTGTATGTATGTATTTATTAGCACTATGGGTGTATGTATGCATGTATATGTGTATACATGTATAATGTGTGTATTTATGTATATGTTGAGGAATGTATATAGGTCTATGTGTATATGTGTATCTGTATGGGTGCACGTGCATGCATGAATGTGTGTGTGTGTGTGTATATGTGTGTGTGTGTGTGTGTGTGTGTGTGTGTGTGTGTGTGTGTGTGTGTGTGTATGTGTGTGTATGTATGTGTATGTGTATATGTGTGTGTGTTGCATTTTATGATCGTTCCCAACACTCAGTCCCCTTCAGGATACTGCGGGTCCCCACGACGCTAAGAGACAGCGCTCGAGCGCGCGGTGGTGGTGGGTGGAAGTGGTGGGTAAATATCCGTGTTCAGACGCTCGCAATTGGGTTTATGTCCGCGTGCGTTAATCGTATTTGCTCTGGAGAACATGGCTGATGACGTGTCCCCAGTCCCACATTATTCCCTCCAGCAACGCGTGTTAATATACAATGGATGATAATGCTTAACAGGAAGAGGAGAAAGAGGAGCGAGAGGAGTGAGAGGAGGAAGAGGAGGAAGAGGAGTGAGAGGAAGAAGAGGAGGAAGGGGAGGAACAGGAGTGAGAGGAGGAACAGGAGGAACGGGAGGAACAGGAGGAAAGGGAGGAAGGGGGAAGAGGAGGAGGAAGTGGAGGAAGTGAAGGAAGAGGATGAAATTAGAGAATGAGGAAACGGAGGAAGAAGAGGAAGGGGACGAAGAGGAAGTGGAGGGAGAGGAGGAAGTGGAGGAAGAGAAGCAGGAAGAGGAACAGGAGGAGGATGAAGACAACCAGGGAAAAGAGAAAGATAAGGAGTATTAGGAGACAAAAAAGAAAGGAAAAGAGGAGGAGGAAGATGATGATAACACTAAAGAAGAGGAAGAGGAGAAACGAAAAAGCAAAATTTAGAGGAGGAGGAGAGGGGAGCAGGAGGTAAGGGAAGAGAATCAGGAGGAGGAAAAGGGGAAAAGATAAGGAAGACCGACAGGAAGAACAGGATGAGGAGAAAGAGGAGGAAGCTCCAACAGGAGAAATGGAGAGACGAAAAGAGGAGGAAAAAGAGAAACTACGTAGAAAGAGCAGGAGGAAGAGAGGAGCCGGATGAGGAAGAGGGTGATAATGATCTTGGGTGGAAGAGGACCACAAGAAGGAAGAAGAGGAAGAGGAAGAGGAAGATCGGCACAGCAAGAGATTAAGGAGGAGTAGGAAGACGAAGAGAGGATAAGGATGATCATATAAATAACGTTTGATGTAAAATGACCACAATGATAAGAAAGATAAGGAGGAAGAGGAAGAGGAAGGTCAGCACAGCAGGAGCTTGAGGAGGAGGAAGAGGAGGAGGAGGAGGAGGAGGAGGAGGAGAAGGTGGTGGAGTAGGAGGAGGAGGAGATAGAGGAGAAGAGGATAAGGATGATGATGATGATGATGATGATGATGATGATGATGATGATGATAATGATGACCACAATGATAAGGAAGATGAGGAGAAAGAGGAACATTAGCAGAGCAGGAGGAGGAGGAGGAGGAGGAGATAGAGGAGAAGAGGATGATGATGATGATGATAATGGTGACGACAATGAGTGGAACTTGGAGAGCATGAGACTTGCATAGAGAGGAATTCTTTCTCCATTTACCTTTCACGCTCAAAGGAGCGCTTGTTAAAAGTTGAAACAACCCTGATAGGCAATGCAATAAACTGATTAGGAAAATTGATGATACTTACAGATGGAATAAATCATAGACATAAAGTCTTTAGGAAAGCGCAGTTGATTTTGGGCCTTAGACCAAGGAGGCGTTAGGGCGTTATTGGTGTTCTCTCGGCTGGAAGCCTTATTGAGTTATGAGAGGAACTATTGGGAACAGGAAATTGTCCGATTCGCTAAGAGACGACCTTACTATGCTGATTATTGTCTAAATTTACCCAAATTTTTTTTTTGTTCCCCTTTCACGGATTTGGAGGTCTTCGAGGGTGCCTACAAGCATGACTGTGAATATTCTAAGGATAAATTTAATCCAAGAAACTACGAGTTTCAAACCTTCTATTAGAACGACTTGTCCATGTGATTCCCGGCGACCAGACTTGGCGGTTGGGCGTTTAATGCAGTTTGGGCAAAAGTTGTTAAATGAAGCTATGACAGACAGCCATCCCCCATTTTACTTGGGACTTTTTCTAATACAAAACATTCGAAAAATGCAAATCATATTCACGAGCAAATGGATTAAAATTTATGCGTGATTTATTTTCTACCGGCGACAGGGAAGCTAATATGGGCGGAATGGGGGGGGATTGATCTCCCCCACCCCACCCTTCTCGTCCCTCCCTATCCCCCCTTTATTCCCTTCCCCCTATCTCCCCTCCCCCCCTCCCCAGACACACACACAGAAACGTCGGTCTCAACATGCATACGGCCATCTACTGCATTGTTGCTATCCAATCGTTCCCTGACCATAAGCTAGCATGCAAATCGGCCAATGAAAATCCATCATTCCCTGGTCCTCGCTTTCTGATTGGTTGCAGCTCCGGCGCCCAGCTTGTTAACGGTCTAATGGAGCCGTTATTACTCTGATTATTACTTGTACGAATGCTGTTCGACCAAGGATTTCCGAATATCAGCCCTCTCCCCTCCTTTTCCCCCCTTTCCCCCCTTCCAATTTCCCCCCTTCCCTTTCCCCCTTTTCCCCTTTCCACTTTCCCCTCTTTCCCCTTTCCACTTTCCCCCCTTTCACCTTTCACCCTCCCCCTTCCCCCTTTCTTCCTTTCCCTCTTCCATCCTTTTCCCCTTTCCCTCCTTTCCCAATTTACTTCCTTTTCCCCCTTCCCTCCTTTTCCCCTTTACTTCCTTGCTCCCCTTACCTCTTTTTCTTCTTTCCCTCCCTTTCTCCCTTCCCTCCTTTTCCCCTTACCTCCTTTCCCCTTACCTTCTTTTCCCCTTACCTCCTTTCCCCTTACCTCCTTTTCCCCTTACCTTCTTTTCCCCTTACCTCATTTCCCCTTACCTCCTTTTCCCCTTTCCCTCTTTTCCCCTTACCTCCTTTTCCCCCCTTCCTTCCTTTTATCCCTTTCCCCCTTTCCCCTTTCCCCGTTTCCCCCTTAGCCCCCTTTCCACGTTTGGCCCAATTTTTCCCCTTCCCCCCCTTTTCCCCTATTCCTCCTTTCCTCCCTTCCCCTTTCCTCCTCTCCCTCTATTCCCTCTTCCCCGTATTCCCCCTTCCCACTATCCCCCTTCCCCCTATCGCCCTTTCACCCCATCCCCCTCCCCCATCCCCCTATCCCCCTTCTCCTTGTCTATTCTTCCCCCTTCCCCCATTTTCCCCACCCCCTCCCCCCTTTCTCCATCCCCATTTCTCCCCTTCCACCTTTCCCCACTCCCCCTTCCTCCATTCCTCCATTCCCTCTTTCCCCCTTCCCCCTTCCCCATTCCCCATCCTCCTGTCCCACTATCCCCCTTTCCCCCTCCCCCTCCCCCTTATCCTTCCTTCCTTTATTCCCTCCCTTTCCCCCTTTTTCCCCTCAAGTTGCTCTCCTGCCAGCTGTCCGGTCCCTCTTGAGCACGCAGCTGCTGAAGCTGTTCAGTTCGTTGCAGCTTCTCCTGCAGCTGCAATCTCTTATTGTGTTATGGGCCCCCGACCAGCTGCTGGTATGTTTATAATTTCTTGATTTTTTTTTTTTTTTTTTTTTTTTTTTTTTTTTGCTCGGTACAGGTTAGGTCAGGTCATATTAGGTTAGGTTAGGTCAGTCCGGGGCAGGTTAGATTATTTTAGGTTTATGATTAGGTTATTTTATATTAGGTTATGTCAGTTCAGATGAAGTTAGTTTATATTAGGTCAGGTTAGCTTAGATCAGATTAGGTTAGGATAGATTAGGGTAAGTTACATTAAGTTAGGTTAGATTAGGTTAGATTAGATTAGATTTGGTTAGGTTAGATTAGGTTAGGTTAGGATGGGTTAGATTAGGTTAGGTTAGGATGGGTTAGAATAGGTTAGGTTAGGATGGGTTAGAATAGGTTAGGTTAGGATGGGTTAGATTAGGTTAGGTTAGGATGGGTTAGGTTAGGTTAGGATGTGTTAGAATAGGTTAGGTTAGATTGGGTCATGTAGGCCATGTCATGTCAGGCCAGGTCAGCTTAGATTAGATCAGATCAGATTAGGTTATATTGAAATAGATCGGGTCATGTAGGTCAGGTCAGGTCAGGTCACGTCACGTCAGGTCACGTCAGTTCAGTTTAGATTAGCGGTGGGAACAGCCTTGTCTGTCGGGCCCTGTAGTGGAGGTGCTATGTCTTGCTGCATTGCCTTTGATCCGAGCAGTGAGGCCGGAGGGGTGATGATGGGCGCATGTTTTTGTTCCTGGATTGCTTCCAGGATTTGGTAAGCTGTTAAGTTTCGAATCTGCACGTATATGTCAGTTTCTATGGAAATCTCAACTACTTTTGTTTTGTTTTGTTTTGTTTTGTTTTGTTTTTGTTTTGTTTTTCCCAGCTAGTTCGGTCGGCTGTTGATATACAGATAGTTTGACACTATTTGTACTACTGCTACAACTACAGTTGTTATTGTCGTTATCATTTTGTTGTTGTTATTACTTTATCGTTATTATCTATTAATATCATTTGTTTGTTTATTTACTTGTTCGTTTATTTCTTTATCTAGTTATTTATCTATTGATTTACTTTTCTTCTATTTACCTATTTATTTATTTATCTATTTATTTATTTATTTATATATTTACTTATCTATTAATTCATTTGTTTATTTATTTATCAATTGATTTATTTATTATTATTATTTTATTTTACCTTTTTTTTTGGGGGGGGGTTATCATTATACTCTTTTGGCGAGCGAGGGCGCTGGTGTCTGGAGGCGAGAAAGTGGGAGCAGGTAGTTCGAAACCCTCTGGAGAGTCAACGCGTGACTGCATCATACTGTCTTAAATCATCGAGTTTTAACAAGTGCTATCATGCCTAGCAACTTCGTAGAGCCGCGCATGAGAGCGGCTAGAAGCCGTCCACAAGGATAGAAGCGCTGGTTAAACTAGAACCCAAACCTATTCCGACAACTAAAAAAAAAAAAAAAAAATCTTATCTGAAATCCTTCTCCCCAAGAGCTTCTCTGACAACATTACTACAGTCATCTATTTTGTGTGGTTTCTGAGATTATGAAGACTATTATTCAGTCGCATGGCTGACCCCTCGACGTCGTCTATCAGGAGGCGAGCGGGAGCCAGCACTGATCCCTGTGGGACATCATTTGTAACGCTTGTATTTTTTATTTTATTTTATATTATATCATTTTATTTTTATTTGTTTTAACTTATTTTATTTTATTTACTTATTTTGTTTATTTATTTTATCTTATTTATTTATATATATTTTTTATGCATTCTTGTCTAATGTCTCCATATATACATTTATTATGCTGATACTTTTGTAAACATTCTTTACATATAAATCGCTTTAAAGTGAAAAAGTGAAAAGATACCTGAGAGAGAGAGAGAGAGAGAGAGAGAGAGAGAGAGAGAGAGAGAGAGAGAGAGAGAGAAGAAAGACACTAATTCCCAAAGCAAGGATGTTGACTTGATTTGAAGAAATCCCGCAGGGGAGACAACCCTCTCTGACGTCTGTCCTTCAGGACCATCGCGTGGAGTAGACCCTTCCACTTCTTCAGCCCCTCGGTGGGAGTTCCGGCTCCACCTCTGGGTGGATTGAGGATCAACTCCGTAGACTCGGCAAACTGTGGTTGATGATCAACTCTCCCCTTCCTAAAGAGTTCTTAATTGACCCAGGATGAGAACGAGTTTAACGATGACGCTAACGTCCAAACTGGAGAGAAAGGGGTCAAGGATCGTGTTTTTAAACCTCCTTTGCCAGCCCTGGCGAACTGTCTCTGTCATTAGAAAATTTAGATTATTTATTAACTTTGTTGTCTAAACTTATGAAAATTAACTGTAGACAGATGTACAATAATTCTATTTCATTTGTTTATTTTATTTGATTTATTTTTATTTTATTGTATTTTCTATTTGTTTTATTTTATTTATTTATTCATTTAATTTATTTATTTACTTATCTATTTATTCATTTTATTTTTATTTATCTATCTATATTGATTCTATTTTATTTATTTATTTTTTTCTGTATTTATTTATTTTACTTTATATTATTTTATCCTTATTTTTACTTTTATTTATTTATTTTATTTATTTATTATTTTTTTTTTTTTTTTGTGCCTCCAATAAATATAGCTCGGGTGGAACAATGGACAGCGTCTCTGCCTTGACCACAAGAAGCCTTGGTTCGATCACCAGGAGGGGCTAAACATATAATCCCCACTTTCATGACTTCCCAAATTCTTTCCGCAATAAAAGACATTAGGTGAAGTGAGTCACTGTCGCGTATCAATTCTTTAAGTATGTTAATTTGTGGCCAGTGATACCTGGCTACAAATTAACATACAGTATAGATCCAACTGGGGCTACATCTTCTTGTTTTCTAATTGATTATCGTCCTCCTCCTCCTCCTCCTCCTTCTCCTCCTTCTCTTCCTCCTTCTCCTTTTCGTCCTCCTCCTTTTCGTCCTCCTCCTTTTCGTCCTCTTCTTTATCCTCTTCCTCATCCTCATCCTCTTTCTCCTCCTCTCTCTCCTCTTCCTCGTTATCTTCCTCGTTATCTTCCTCGTTATCTTCCTCGTCCTCCTCCTCGTCCTCCTCCTCGTCCTCCTCCTCGTCCTCTTCCTCGTTATCCTCCTCGTCCTCTTCCTTGTTATCCTCCTCCTCATCTTACTCCTCTTCCTCGTCTTACTCTTCTTCTTCCTCCTCCTTCCTCCTCCTCGGCCTCCTCCTCCTCCTCTTCCTCCTCCTCCAGTCGGATTTTCTTTTCCCCCATGCATACTTCGTCATCTTCGAACTCCTCCCCTCCGCCTGGAAGGAGTTTGTGGTCCGGCCCTGTCCTCCACAGGGAAAGGGGAGTGAGGACTCCATTCCGAGGATCCTAAGCGAGAAGAGGTTCTCCTCTGGGGGAACATTAGAACACAAGAATGAAGGAGACTACAAGAGACCATAAGGCCTACACTAGGCAGCTCCCGAGGGCGAACGGACTTCAGGAGGAGGTCAATGTATTCTCTGGAGGGCACTGGAGGAGTAGGGAGAGATTAAGAGAGGGGTGGGCAACCCTTGGCACGCGTGCAAAACGTGGCACGCGAGAAATATTTTGCATCAAAGATTTGGCCGAATTTGTCACCCATACTTGACAAGGTTCCCCACCCCTGGTTTAAGATCTCTCCCGTTGGGTGGGAATGCAGAGAAGGGCCCTAATGACAGAGATTTTACCGAAATCCCTATGTCAGCGACCTAAATGCTTATGTCTAGACATAACCTCGACATTATGGACAGATGATTTAGGTCAAACCTCCGCCATTTTGAAGATTTATGTCTAGACATAGAAGTTAGGATCTTTTATGAAATCGGCCCCTTGCGTCGAGAGAGGCCTCGGTTCGAGCCCCGAGGTGACCGTCGGACATTGAAAAAGAGTGGGGGGGATCATCCATCGTTAGCCAGAATAAATATCTCCAAGTTGTCTCAAATGGAGTCGGGATTCAACGAGCACGAATTTTGCTGTGAAACACTTCTAAGTAAGCACATGCAGCTCAGCGTACAAAAAAAAGGGTGGGAAATACATACATACATATACCAAGGCTTTTTCCCCCTTACAAGGGAGGTAGCCAAAAAGAGAAATAAATATGTAAATAAAAAATACACACACACACACACACACACACACACACACACACACACACACACACACACACACACACACACACACACACACACACACACACACACACACACACACACACACACACACACACACACACACACACACACACACACACACACACACACACACACACACACACACACACACACACACACACACACACGCGTACAAATAACAGATGGGGTAATAAATATGTAAATAAAAAACACACACACACACACACACACACACACACACACACACACACACACACACACACACACACACACACACACACACACACACGTATATGTGCTTGGCTTCATAGGGCAAGAAGCTTGAGGGCTGTAAAGCTTTTAGAACTTTCATTATTCAGTGCAATTATCGTATTGATAATATCCTGCCATGTACTTTTTCAGGGCTGAGTGTAAATGGTCCATGGAACTTTCAATACTCAACAAAATCCTTGTATTGCTGATGTCCCATTATAGACTTCCTGGGCTGAGTGTGTGTGGTCTATGGAACTTCCAATACTCAATAAAATCCTCGTATTGTTGAGATCCCATCACAGACTCCTTTTCTGGGCTAAGTTTAAGTGGTCTAGAGAATTTTTGATACTCAATAGAATCCTTGTATTGGTGGGATCCTATCGTAGAATCCTTTTCTGGGCTAAGTATAAGTGGTCTAGGGAACTTTCAATACTCAATAGTGAGATCCCATCGCAGACGCTCTTTGTGGGCCGAGTATAGATGGGTACGTCACTTTCGATACTCAATGGAATCCTCGTAACAGTGACATCCCATCATATACTTTGTTTCTGGGCAGTGTCAATGGGCTCTAGGATGAGACGTTTATTCCCAGATTTCGTCATCCGAATTGGGCTCGTCGTCGTCCTGGATAAACGCCGCTCGACGTTCGAGTGCGAGCGACAGGACGTTCGCGAGGTCGTCCTTTGCAGGAGCCTTCTCCTTCTTGAAGTGTGACGTAGGGCGCAATTTAATCCCTTTTCTGATCTCCATCAGGAGTTGGGAACGCGCGTCCAGACTCTCCTGCTTGTTGGGAGATCCAACTGGATCCTACGTCGTGCTCTCTGGCTCCGAGGGCTTCTCATCACCTGACGAAATCCTGTGTCCTGCAGGTGGGCCTTTGGTGTCCTTTGTTTAGGAAGGATCTGAAGGTCCGAGTTTGGACCCTTTGCAGATCTCTTCCATTAAGAGGGCGTGGGCGTGGGCGTCTGTTTGGCTCTTGTTTGGAGTGACGCCCTTTCTCACGCTTCCGTCTGTCGCCGATCTGTCCAAGGGTGTAGTCTTTCTTTTTCTTTTTTTTTTCTTCTTTTTATCTCTCTCTCTCTCTCATAGCTCATATTGGCAGGAAAGGAGCACACAGCGAGCGAAGTTACACTTTATCAACACTTCAGCTACTCAGGGGCGTCTTCCTCAGCTGAGCCACATCTAGTGATGGTTATAACGCGTCATGAGAATGGTAGCGGTGTGGTTAACTTTATCACTGCGGTAGCATCCTTTATATATTGTATTTCACTCCGGTAAAAGTCATGTCAACTTTATTCAGCAAGCGCTAGACCCAGCACGCTTCCGATGACATCAACACACTAATGCAAGGAAATGAAATAAAGACGAAATGTGCAACAAGCGAAGGTGAAGAAGAAGAATCTGGTAAAAACTGCCTTCCCAACCTAGGGCACTCTGTGTGCAACTGATGTACATCTGCATTTTGCAAGAAAGTTGCATATTTACACAAGTAATAGCTTGTGAGAAGGTGACGCGCGCGCGCGCGTGTGTGTGTGTGTGTGTGTGTGTGTGTGTGTGTGTGTGTGTGTGTGTGTGTGTGTGTGTGTGTGTGTGTGTGTGTGTGTGTGTGTGTGCGTGCGTGCGTGTGTGTGAGCAGTGACGTAGATATTTGTACCTCGGAGGGGAACGTCCCTATTATCCAAGTATATATAGTCCGGGGTGCCACTGATCGTGTCTTAATTATGTTTGTGTGTACAAGCGCGTATGCATATGTAAATACCCAATTCTGTCTAGTAGTAGTGTACAGGAAACGAGCAACGCTTGCCCTATCTCTTACTTTCCAGTTTATTATACTGACCTTCGAACTCGTGTCTAGTTCCAACTTGTTCTATATCATGTGTTGTTTAAGCTTGGGCCATACCACCTAAGATATTTTAGGTATTTATACATATGTATAGAAAGAGTGGAAGGGTGGTGAGGTAAACAACAGGAACCGTTGGAGCTTTTATTGCTAACGTTTTGTCCTGAAATATAAAATATAAGAATATAAACACTTCAACGGCTCCTGGTGTTTACCTCACCACCCTCCCACCCATTCTGTCTTACGCACTTCATATGTATAGAAAGCCGTTTCTTCACATCTTTTATACATTTAGTCTATCTCAATTTCCTCCCATGAACTCTTAAAGCCCTCCCATCAAGAGATGTTTATTTTCTGTCACTTCTTTTCCCTCAATCATTCAAGGTTGACAAACCCAGTGATTTCAGTCTCTCTTCGTATAACTTACTGTCAGGCTAGGAACCGGATTGGTTACTGCCCTTTGTATTCTCTCCATCTTGCTTGTATCCTTCACTCTGTGTGGGGACCATACCACTGATCCATATTCTAGTCTTGGAGGGATCAGAGTTTCATACATATATTTTTTTATCATCTCTTCATCCATATAGTGAAATGCTACTTCTTCTACATCAGTGTGTTCGTCTCTCCCCAAGTCCTACCTTTTTGTCTGTCTGGTGACAAGTTGTCTTTTGTCAACACTTCCAAAAATTTCTCCTGGTTTTAATGGATTCACTTCCCAAAAGATGGTCTTTCGTAGCTTTTGTCCGTTTCCAATACTTTGTGTGCGCGTGCGCGCATGTGTGCGTGCGTCCGTGTGTTATGCGTGCGCCCGTGTGTTCATGTGTGTGTGTGTATGTATGTGTGTGTGTGTGTGTGTGTGTGTGTGTGTGTGTGTGTGTGTGTGTGTGTGTGTGTGTGTGTGTGTGTGTGTGTGTGTGTGTGTGTGTGTGTGTGTGTGTGTGTGTGTGTGTGTGTGTGTGTGTGTGTGTGTGTTTGTGTTTGTGTTTGCATGTGCACGTGTGTGTATGCGTCCTTTTCTGTGTGTGTGTGTGTGTGTGTGTGTGTGTGTGTGTGTGTGTGTGTGTGTGTGTGTGTGTGTGTGTGTGAGTGATTGTGTGTGTGTGTTGTGTGCGCATGTTGTGCATGTGTATGTGTTTTGTGTTTGTGTGTGTGTGTGTGTGTGTGTGTGTGTGTGTGTGTGTGTGTGTGTGTGTGTGTGTGTGTGTGTGTGTGTGTGTGTGTGTGTGTGTGTGCACGCGCACGTGTGTATATGCGCCCTTTTGTGTGTGTACACATTTCCAGGGACGTATGCGTGTGTATGGGTGTGGATTTTTCAATCTTTCTCCTCACCACTTCTCCCACCACTCCTCCTTTTCCCCTACCACCCCTCCTCCCCCTCTTTCCCCCTCCTTCCCCCACCCCTCCTCCTCCACCCCTCCTCCCCTCCCTCCTCCACCCCTCCTAGTAACTTACTAGAAAGTGACTTCCACCAATGCGTAACCAAATCGACTCGAGAAAATAATATCCTTGACCCAATATTTTCCACAGCAGAGAAGCTTGTAAATGAAGTGAATGTCGGCCCAATATTCAGTACCAGCGATCATCGTGGTATCACGTTCAAAATTAAAATGGAGGCTAGTAAATCTAAAATCAGCAAAGAAAAAGTACCCGACTTCCGGAAAGCCAATTTTAATAGACTCCGATTACTACTAGAAAACTCAGACTGGAGCGGAACTTCGAACGAGATTGATATTGATAAATCGTGGGAAAACTTCACCACGGAGCTAAACAATGCAATTAATGTGTTCCCTATCGTGAGAGACGTCCGGCAACGAATAAGCCAGAGTGGTGGAATAGGGAAATTGGTAACAACCTCCTCGTAAAAAGCCTGCATACAAAAAGTATTTGTCAACTAAAAGCCAAGAAGATTAAGTAACAATGGACAGAATTCGCCGCAAAACCAAAATACTTATAAAACGTAGTAAGAAAAATCTTGGAGTATATTGCAAAGGCAAGCAAATCAAACCCCAAAGAATTCTAGTTATGCGAATAAGAAAAAAAAATGCTTATTTGCGGCATTGGACCACTAAATGACGGAAAGTAACAAAAATTATACCAAGGTTGAGAAATCTGCCGCATGAAGAAAGACTTAAAAGTCTAGATTTGTTCTCACTTTCAAAAAGGAGGATGCGAGAAGATTTTATCGAGGTTTATAAGATGTTCAAAGGCTTTGACAACATCAATGTCGAAGATTACTTTTCATTAGACCAATCAACTACTGCAAAACGTCACGATTTTAAAGTAATTGGTAAAAGATTTCCCACGATTGAAAGTAAGCGTTTTTTCTTTAACAGGATTGTCAATGTGTGGAATTCGTTACCTTCCACCGTCGTTGAAAGTAACACAATGACAACATTCACAAATAGCTTAGATAAATATTTGGACTCTAATCCGCAAATAAAATATTATCCTTTACAATAAAAGATCTGA
This sequence comes from Oratosquilla oratoria, assembly GCF_046742065.1. Taxonomy (NCBI): domain Eukaryota; kingdom Metazoa; phylum Arthropoda; class Malacostraca; order Stomatopoda; family Squillidae; genus Oratosquilla; species Oratosquilla oratoria. The sequence goes on from NC_134813.1 coordinate 26,333,158, forward strand.
CAGCCCGGCATCTAATTGTAATTGGATAGAATAGTGGTAGCAGTAATGTTAGTTCTTCTTTCGCCTAGATGCCCTGTTTTCTTCACTGTAGCTTACTACAGTTAACACAAATAGCCTCGTTAGGGCCAGTAGGCCTGATGTTGTTTGTTCTTCCTTTGTGTTCCTTTGTGTTCTCCCATCCTCCTCCTCTCCTCTACCTCCCTTCCTCCTCTTCCACTCCACCCTTTCCTCTCCTCCTCCTCTTACCCTCCTCTTCCGCTCCTCTTCTTCCGCTCCTCTTCTTCCGCTCCTCTTCCCTCCCTCCTCATCTCCTCCCTCTTCCCTCTCCTCCTCCTCATCCTCTCCTTCTCCCTCCTTTCTTCTCCTCCCTCCTCCTCATCTTCCCCTCCTCCTCATCTTCCCCTCCTCATCTTCCCCTCCTCCTCATCTTCCCCTCCTCTTCATCTTCCCCTCCTCCTCATCTTCCCCTCCTCATCATCATCCCCTTCTCCCTCGTCCTCCCGTCCTCCTCCACTCCTCATCATCCCCTCCTCCTCATCATCCCCTCTTCCTCATCATCCCCTCCTCCTCATCCTCCTCCTCCTCCTCCTCCTCCTTTTCCTCCTCCTCCTCTTCCCCTCCTCCTCCTCTTCCTCCTCCTTCCTCCTCCTCCCTCCTCTTTCCTTTTTCCTCCTCCTCCCTCCTCCCTTTCCCCCTCCTTCTTCCCCTCCTGCTCCTCCTCCCAACTTAAACCCCTCCCCCTCCCCTCTTAAACCCCTTCTCCCCCTTTCCCACTCCTCCCCCTCCTTTCCCCTTCTCCTCCCCCTTTCCCCTTCCCTCCTCCCCCTTTCCCCCTCCTCCCCCTTTCCCCCTCCTCCCCCTTTCCCCCTCCTCCCCCTTTTCCCCCTCCTCCCCTCCTCCCCCCTTTCCCCCTCCTCCCCCTTTCCTCTTTCTCCCACTTTCCCCCTTGCCCCTTTCCACCTCCTCCCCTCTTCCCCTCCTCCTCCTCCTCCTCTTCTCCCTCCACCTCCTCTTCCTCCACCCTCCCTCCCAGCCGAGACGGATTCTTTTGACTATGACAGTAATGTATTTCGTAATTTTTCATTTCCTCATTTCGCAATTCTAAATGTTTTGCCTGCGGTTCGGCGAATTCCTTCTATTTACAATACAACCGTCTTCTTCTTCCTTTTTGTCTCGTTCTTAGACCAAATTTGCCCTTCCCAAGGCGGCGGCGACGGCGACGGCGACGGCGGAGGGGGGAATCTTCCCCAGGGGGAGTAGGGAGGAGGGAGGAGGGGTTCATCTGTGTGTGTGTGTGTGTGTGTGTGTGTGTGTGTGTGTGTGTGTGTGTGTGTGTGTGTGTGTGTGTGTGTGTGTGTGTGTGTGTGTGTGTGTGTGTGTGTGTGTGTGTGTGTGTGTGTGTGTGTGTGTGTGTGTGTGTGTGTGTGTGTGTGTGTGTGTATACGTGTACGTTTGTGTGTGTGCGCGTGTGTGTGTACGCGTTTAAAGCATGGCATGAGATTCTCTCAAATGCATATGCTATTGAATATGACAGTAAAAGTAATTAAATCTTCCTCTTTTTTTTCTTTTTCTTCTTTTTTTTTCTTCCGCGCTCTCTTCTCTTTTTCTTCCTCTTCTCTTTTTCTTCCTCTTTTTCTTCCTCTTGTTCTCTTCCTTTTTCTTCTATTTCTTCCTCTTTTTCTTGCTCTTTTTCTGCCTCCTTTTCTGCCTCTTTATCTGACTCTTTTCCTTCTTTTCTTCTTTTTTCTTCCTTTTTTTCCCCTCTTTCTTCCTCTTTCTCTTTCTCTTCCCCTTTTTCTTTCTCCTTTTCTTTTTCTTTTTCTTCCTCTTTATCTTCCTCTTTATCTTCCTCTTTATCTTCCTCTTTTTCTTCCTCTTTTTCTTCCTCGTTTTCTTCATCTTTTTCTTCCTCCTTTTCTTCACCTTTTCCTCTCTCTTCTTTCCTTCCCTTTCCCTCTCCTTCCCCTCCGCCTACTCTTCCACCTTCCCCCTTCATCTTCCCCCTTCATCTTCCACCTAATCTTCCTTTCCACCTACCACCTCACCTTCCCTCTCCACCTTCCGTCTCCACCTTCCCCCTCCACCTTCCCCCTCCACCTTCCCCCTCCACCTTCCCCCTCCACCTTCCCTCTCCACCTTCCCTCTCCACCTTCCCTCTCCACCTTCCCCCTCCACCTTCCCCCTCCACCTTCCCTCTCCACCTTCCCTCTCCACCTTCCCTCTCCACCTTCCCCCTCCACCTTCCCTCTCCACCTTCCCTCTCCACCTTCTCCCTCCACCTTACCCCTCACCTTACCCCTCACCTTCCCTCTCCACCTTCTCCCTCCACCTTACCCCTCACCTTACCCCTCAACCTTCCCCTCACCTTACCCCTCCACCTTCCCCCTCATCTTCCTCTTCACCTCCCCCCTCATCTTCCCCCTCACCTTCCCCCTCGCCTTCCCCCTCTCCTTCCCCCTCGTCTTCCCCCTCCATTTTCTCCCATCTTCCCCTCCACTTTCTCCTCCACCAACCCCCTCCGTCTTCCCCCTCCACCATACCTCTCCGCCTTCCCCCTTTCTTTCTCCACCTCCCCCTCCTCCTTACCACTCATCTCTCCCCCTCCACCTCCCCCTCACCTTCCCCCTTACCTTCCCCCTGACCTTTCCCCTCCACCTTCCCCCCACCTTCCCCTTCCACTTTCCCCCTCCACCTTCCCCCTCACTTCCCCCTAACCTTCCCCTCCACCTTCACCATCTACCTTCCCCCTCACGTTCCCCCTTCAACTTCCCTTTCCACCTTCCCCCTCCACCTTCCCACTCCATTTTCCCCTCCTACCTTTCACCACACCTTCAACCTCACCTACCCACTCACCTCCCCCTTCCACCTCCCCCTCCACCTTCCCCATACACCTCCTCCTTCACCTTCCTCCTTATAACTTCCCTCTGCGCCTTCCCCCTCCACTATCCCCCTCAACTTCCCCCTTCACCTTCCCCCCTCCACTGTCCCCCTCACCTTCCCCCTTTTCCTTTCCCCTCCATCTTCCCACTCCACCTTACCCCTCCACTTTCCACTTCCACCTTCCCCCTCCACATTCCACTTCCACCTTCCCCTCCATCTTCCCCTTCCACTTTGTCTTTCCACCTTCCGCCTCCACTTTCCCCTCACTTTCCTCCTCACCGTCCGCCTCCACCTCCCCCTACTCTTCCCCCTTCACCTCCCCCCTCACTCTCCTCCTCAACTTTCCACTCCACCTTTCCCCCTCACCTTCCCACTCTACCTTCCCCCTCACCTTCCCGCTCCACATTCCCCCTCACACTCCCGCTCCACATTCCCCTTAACCTTCCCCTTACCTTCCACCTCCACCTTCCCTTTCCAAATTCCCCTTCCACCTTTCCCCTCACCTTCCACCTCCACCTTACCCGTCACATTCCCCTTTCACCTTCCCCCTCCATCTTTCCCCTCCACCTACCCACCCAACCTTCCCCCTGCACCTTCCCCCTGCACCCTCGCCCTCACCTCCCCCTTCCACCTTCCCCCTCGCCTTCCCCTTCCACCTTGCCCTTTCACCTTACCCCACCTTCCCACTCCACCTTCCCCCTCCACCCTCCCCCTACACTTTCCCCCTTTCCCTTTCCTCCTCTCTTTCACCTCCTCTTCATTCTCCTCTACCTTCCCTCACTTCTACTCCTCCTCCTCCTCCTTCTACTCTCCCTCAACCTCCTCCTCTTCCTCCTCCTCATCATCATCATCATTATCATCATCATCATCATCATCATCATCACCATCCCTTCCTCCACCTCCTCCTCCTTCCTCATCCTCATCCACGTCCTCCTCCTCCTCCTCTTCCTCCTCCTCTTTCTTCACGTTACTTTTATTCTTCCTCCACTTTCTTTGCCATTTGACTTTCATTTTTTTAATAATAAAACCATCTTGAACTCAAAAGACTTAATAAAAATTTGCCCGTTTGCGAACAGCTCAGTAGCTGGTTAGTAGACGCATTTAATTAGCTTGTTAATTAACGAGCCATCAAATCGTTGTTTATTTACAATATTTCAAATAATGTCAATTCCAACAATGACAATTACGTCCCTTCTCTACATTCAATATTAACTGAAAAATATGTAGATTCTCTAAGAAGGAATGGGTCTGTTGTGTATAATGCCAATATTGGAAATATTGGAAATATTGTCAATCTTTGTTGTGTAAAGATTTAGTGATACCTTGTTTATGGGGGGGGGAAATGTTTTATTTTGATACTAAGTCTATCTCTCTCTCTCTCTCTCTCTCTCTCTCTCTCTCTCTCTCTCTCTCTCTCTCTCTCTCTCTCTCTCTCTCTCTCTCTCTCTCTCTCTCTCTCTCTCTCTCTCTCTCTCTCTCTCTCTCTCTCTAGGTATCGAGCCGATTAACATTGCTTGAATCTAGATCGAATAACATCCCCTAAGAGAAACTAGGATAGAGTAAACTTGATTTTTACATCGTATGTTTACGATGTTCGTAACTTTACGAGGTCGTAGTATTCGATCACGTCGTAAACATACGACCCGAAGACGTACGACGCCCAAGGCTCCCTCGAAGTCATCAGGAACTGTAGTACTCAGGAGTGGAGCTAGCGGGACGAGCCTACCCACTTGAGGGGGGAACGAGTCTAACATTATCCTGAGTATATCAACTATCTTAATCACTTACATATTTTTAATCCTTTTTTTTTTTTTTAGAAGATTTTTCTTTTTAATTAAGTTGGTGCGGGTGAAGGTGATTTTCGAGAGAAAAACTGAGAACGTAAGACTTCCAAAATTTCGAGAAGAAAAACGAAAAAAAAAAATGGCGGGTGGTATGGAGGAAGCTCCTGCCCTGCGTACGTTTCAGTAGCGATCCGTCAACCCGGATCATCATTTTTTCTTTGAGATTTTCTCCAATTATGAAAAAAGGATGCGATGCTCTGGTCCGTAGGAGTGTAGCTAAAGTCACAAAAATGTCCTCTGCATAAAACTCGTCCAGTCATTTTGGATTAATGATAACAAATTGAGGTGGAGCAGGAAAAGGTCGAGGGGGAGGTGGAGGGGGAGTGGGAGGAGGAGGAGGTGAAAGAGGAGGTAGAGGGAGGAGGATGTGGAGGGAGGATATGGAGGGAGGAGGACGTGGAGGGAGGAGGAGGAGATGAAGGAGGAATAAGAGGCGGAGGAGGAGGATATGGAGGAAGATAAAAGAGGAGGAAGAAGAGAAGGAGATAGAGAAGGAGGAGATAGAGAAGGAGGAGACAGAGAAGGAGGAGAGGAAGGAGGAGGAGGAGGTGAAGGAGGAGGAGGAGATGAAGGAGGAGGAGGAGATGAAGGAGGAGGAGGAGGAGGAGGAGGAGGAGGAGGAAATGAAGGAGGAGGACGGCGAGGAGATGAAGAAGGAGGAGGCGGAGGTGGAGGAGGAGGAGGAGGAGAAGATGGAGGAGGAGGAGGAGGACGAGGAGATGAAGAAGAAGAAGGTGGAGGAGGAAGTAGCGGAGGTGGAGGTGGAGGAGGAGATGAAGGTGGAGGAGGAGGAGGAGATGAAGGAGGAGGAGGAGGAGGAGGCAGAGGCTTATGGAGGTAAAAACAAAAGTGGTCAAGAAATATTCATCGTCGTGAGACTAAAAGAAGATGCGGCGGTGGTTGGGGGGGAGAGGAGGAGAGGGGGAGAGGGGGAGAAAGAGGGGGATAGGGGGAGGAGGAGGAGATGAAGGGAGATGTGGAAGAGGAGCAGAAAGAGGTTTGTCCATACACTGATACCCCACTCACCCCCGACTGGGGTTAAAAGATTAACCAGAATAAGATGTATATAGAGTACCACCAAGAGGTTGTTTTGAAAAATGTGATGAGCTAATTTTGGGGAAAAAATTATTAGAGAGGCTGTTTCGTTTCCCATGGGGTAGCCCGGATATCCTGCAGAGAATAGTTGAATGTGTATTAGAACCTAGATCCCTCTGTGGATTAACTGACTTGTTATGCCGTCGTCGTCGTCGTCGTCGTAATCGTCGTCATCGTCGTCATCTTCATCATCATCATCATCATCATCATCATCATCATCATCATCATCATCATCATCATCATCATCATCATCATCATCATCATCATCATCATCATCATCATCATCATCATCACCAACATCATCATCATCACCAACATCATCATCATCATCATCATCATCATCATCATCATCATCATCATCATCATCATCATCATCATCATCATCATCATCATCACCAACATCATCACCAGCATCATCATCATCACCAACATCACCAACATCATCACCAACATCATGATCATCATCACCAACATCATCATCATCATCATCATCATCATCATCATCATCATCATCATCATCATCATCATCATCATCATCATCATCATCATCATCATCATCATCACTACCACTCTCACCACCACTACCACCATCACCATCACATCACCACTAAATCATCTCTACATCACCAATCACCACATCACCGTAGCCACAACATCACCACATCACCATACCACCGTCACATCACCACATCATCGTATCACTACCATCACCATCACATCACCACTAAATCACCTCCACATCACCAATCACCACATCACCGTCACATCACCACCACATCACCACATCATCGTATCACTACCATCACATCACCAACACCACTACATCACCACATTACTACAACATCACCACCACAACACCACATCAACACCACATCACCTCGACCATCACATCACCATCTCCACACCACCATATCACCACCACCACCAAATCACCACCCACATCACAACCCACATCACCACCAAATCACCACCACGTCACCACCAAATCACCACCCACATCACCATATCACCACCACATCACCAAATCACCACCACCACATCACCCTCACATCACCACCACATCATCGTATCACTAACATCACATCACCAAAACCACTACATCACCACATTACTACAACATCTCCATTACCACCACATCCTCACCATCATCATCATTACGAGCTTAATCAGGTGTAGTATTACTTCAAAAGATAACATTATACTGGTTATATTTTACATGTATAAGAATAGAAAAAAGAGGGTTCGTAATAAAAGTACTGATTGCCTAAATATTTTACACACACACACACACACATTATATATATATATATATATATATATATATATATATATATATATATATATATATATATATATATATATATATACTATATATACACAAACATACATATTGAAAGATTGTGTCACATGTCCGTAGACTTTGGTCGCATAGCTTTGGAAGAGGGGGCCAAAGAGCTATGGTTACCACCATTTATGAAATTCTGTTCTGGAGCATTGGAAGAGAGAGAGAGAGAGAGAGAGAGAGAGAGAGAGAGAGAGAGAGAGAGAGAGAGAGAGAGAGAGAGAGAGAGAGAGAGAGAGAGAGAGAGAGAGAGAGAGAGAGAGAGAGAGAGAAACTTGTATAAGAACCACATGATAACCAAAGATGAGGCCACAAAAGATATTATGTGAGGAGTTTGGGTAAAAAAAAAAAGAAATAAAAAAAAAACACAAGAACTATGCGAGGAATCTGTCTGAAACAAAGAAGTCTGCATATGGAATGACGGAAAAGTTACGGAGGGACCAAGGATCTGACCACACAAACAAGAGTCTTCGGGACTAACCATGATGGCAGTGATGTAAAATTCACACGACATTTCCCAGAAATTTTCCTGGAATTATTTTTCTTGGGGGGGGGTGGGGGGTTCATGTGGGAGAAGATAAAAAAAATGTGGATGAATTTATATCAGGGTGGATTTTGGAGAACTTACCTGAAGAAGACCAAGGTTGTGGTTGCCAACTTTGGTTTGCGGACCTTCGTGCCACTTCCCAGTTGCATTTTATCCCGTCGCAGAAATCTGTCGCAATAACTGGCAGAGTTGAATAGAAAATGACCCGAGCTGTCTGACATTGACTGACAGTTCTTCTGATAAAAAATATTCCTACTTTCTTACTTTCTAACGGATAGCATAACCCCGTTGTAATTACTTTCTGAGTTGTCTAGAAATTTATTCTGAAACTGAACTTCATGATTCAGTCGATAGAGGGACAAGTTTCTATGCCCTGAGTGTTGAGATCGATCCTAAGTTGCTGTTGTTGTTGTTGTTGTTGTTGGTGGTGGTGGTGGTGGTGGTGGTG
>NC_134813.1:26351313-26403813 GCF_046742065.1 Oratosquilla oratoria
TAACCTGGTTTGACTTGGTTTGACTTGGTATGACCTGATATGTCTTGGTCTGACATTGCCTGACTTGGTTTGGCCTAGTCTGACCTGGTTTGGCCTGGTCTAACCTAGTTTGGCCTGGTCTAGCCTAGTTTGAAATGGTCTGACCTTCACCTAGTGTTGTGTAACGAAAAACAAGAATGCAAGTCGTCCTCTGTAGATTCAACTAAGGTGGAAAGGAACTTAGATGGCACCCCTACGGACAAGAGGCATGCATAATGGGGATTAACCTCGAATTAAAGAGTGACTTAACTTCTAATGTCCCTTTCTTATGACGAGGGGATAAGGATATCGTCACGGTGTTCCCCTCTACCGGAGCTAAGGTAATATTGACCCCCATTTATTCGTACAATAAAAAATCGAGAAAAAAAAACGTATGCTCCAAATCTACTGCCACTTTCTTATGATGGGGGAGATAAGGATATCATCACGGTGTTCCCCTCTGCCGAATCGACTATCTTTCCCTTATAAGGGAGAAGATCCTTGTGCATGTGTTTTATTTACATATGCGAGAGAAAAAAGATACATCGGCAGCGTAGGATTCGTGTGTATAAATTAGAGTCGGATGAGGGGAAAGGGAGACTTTTGTCTTTGACTGTGTAAAATGAAATGTAGCGTGGAGACTATGCCGTTCGTACCAATTCCGATTCTTCGGGTGTTGATCAAAGTCGAACTTGCAAAACATATTTATGTGAAAAGTGTCCGTGGCGTTTTTTTTTTTTTTTTTTTTTTTTTTTACTCGCGTTAATGAGTTTGCAAGAAAGACACAGCCTGTTGGATAATGAATTACACAGTAATGGGGTATGAAATCTCCTTTATCCTCCCTTTTTTTTTTTTTTTTTTTTTTTTTAAAGGGCTCGTCTCTTCGGATTATAGAAAATGTGCGTCATCGATGGAGCTAAATGGATATTTCATATGATTGGACTCGGTCGAACAACGTTTGGACTTGGTCGAACCAACGTTTGAACTTCGAACAACATTTGGACTTTGAACAACGTTTGGACTTTGAACAACGTTTGGACTTTGAACAACGTTTGGACTTTGAACAACGTTTGGACTTTGAACAACGTTTGGACTTTGAACAACGTTTGGACTTTGAACAACATTTGGACTTTGAACAACGTTTGGACTTTGAACAACGTTTGGACTTCGAAAAAAGTTTGGACTTCGAACAACGTTTGGACTCGTTAAATATAATCTTTGGCCTTCGAACAACGTTTGGCCTTGGTCGACCATCGGTTGGACGTCGAACAACGTTTAGACTTGGTCGAACAACGTTTAGACTTCGAACACCATTTGGACTTCGAACACTATTTGGACTTCGAACAACGTTTGGACCTGGTCGAACAACGTTTGGACTTGGTCGAACAACGTTTGGACTTCGAGAAACGTTTGGCCATCGAACAACGTCTGGTCGTCGAACAACGTTTGGACTTGGTCGACCATCGTTTCGGCGTCGAACAACGTTTAGATTTGGTCGTACAACGTTTGGACTTGTACGGACAACATTTGGACTTGTGCGTCCACATTGTGAACTCTGAGTAACGTTCTAGCAACGTTTAGAATTGTTTGACCAACTTGTGGACTTCGTCATTCGATGTTTAGACATTGACCACTCAGTATTAGGAATTATTTCCCTAACGTTCGGAATTGTACATAAAACGTTTGGACTTCATACCAAAGCGTTCTGAGGTATGTGTGTGTGTGTGTGTGTGTGTGTGTGTGTGTGTGTGTGTGTGTGTGTGTGTGTGTGTGTGTGTGTGTGTGTGTGTGTGTGTGTGTGTGTGTGTACATTTTTATCAACCACAATATACTTTAATTCTAAGCCATCAGCATCGAGAGACACGAGGAGGCCAACATCCAGAAATTGAAACGTGGTACAGCCATATTGGTATAATCAGGTGTGACAGGACTCATGGTCTCATAACAAATAAAAATCCAAAATACAAAGACACACAGCACATGGTGTTGGAGCTATGTTCGTGGGGTCCAGTGTCTACATCTCAGCTTATCAACATTTGACTTGAATTCCTTTATGCTCTTGGCCCGAGTTTGTATTCTTCTAATGAGCGCATGCGCGCGCGCGTCTGTGTGTGTACGTGTGTATACGTGTGTAATTCACCATTGTCTTGAATCACGTTGGGCTCGTAATCGACGGTTAATATCCTCCCGGATTAGAGCTCATGTATGACCGATCTATGGGTAATGTTGTGACCTTACACATACACACACACACACACACACACACACACACACACACACACACACACACACACACACACACACACACACACACACACACACACACACACACACACACACACACCGAACTCCCCGCCCACGAGAGTTGGAGTAACGGCTCGCAGCGCAACGATACTAAAATTATTTCAGCCTTGGGCGGGATTCGAACTCGGACCGCTGAAGTAGCGGTTGCCAACGCTACCACTGCACCGTCGAGCAGTGTGTGTGTGTGTGTGTGTGTGTGTACGTGTGTGTGTGTGTGTGTGTGTGTGTGTACGTGTGTGTGTACGTGTGTGTGTACGTGTGTGTGTGTGTGTGTGTGTGTGTGTGTGTGTGTGTGTGTGTGTGTGTGTGTGTGTGTGTGTGTGTGTGTGTGTGTGTGTGCGCGCGTGTGCGTGTGTGCGTGCGCGTGCGTACGTGCACTCGCATATAACGACATAATATGAGTTTGGAAATTGTACAAAAGTCGGTGTGTCATGTCTATTATCTTATACATTTTGATATTCTTGTTTAATGCCCTTTCATGCTTCATAAAACCTAAGTGCAAGAAAACAATTTTCCTTCTTTAATATGTGTAAATCTAAATTATGGACACAAACTGAGACATTCGTTTTCCGTTTTTCTCCAAATCTCTTCAGATTCGTCCCGAGATCACAAAAGTCGTTTGGATGTAAGCCAGCAGCTACTTCCAAGATAAAAGCTCTTCATAGAAAATCCACTTTAATCACACTAGCACGATAAGCAAAACGAGAAAGAAATTTTAAATCTGATTTGTTTTCTCTACGCCCTAACGTCTAAACACCCCCTTCCCTCCCACCCATCCCCCTCCGCTTAGTGTCTTGTCGTTGCGCGCGTTGCAACAGACAAACCTTTATTCCTAAAACAATCTTACCCCTAAGCAATCTCCCAAGCCAACATTTATAGGCTATACATATTTACATTCATAAGGCCACCCCACCCCCCATGCGCCTCTTAGGCAAGCCTTTCTAATCTTATCAAAACAAAAAAATAAAAACACAGCAAAACTAACATGGCCACCGCTTGTATTCATTGCAGACGACGCGACATTCGTTTCCCGCGTTTTTCTGTGTAGGGCAGTTCCAGCCATGGCGTCCCCGTGATAAGAACTCGCTGGAGTGAAGCTTCTGAACAATAGAAAACAAAACCACGGCGCAGATAGGAGGAAATTAGTTAAAATCCATCTAGATTCAGTCGTGATTACCGGTTAATTGTACCGATTATCTTTTGGAAACGGGGAACCGTTAGATTTGCTTCTGAGGTCAGGTAATGACGGATCGACTGGAGGCCATATTATTATCTTCAATCCGGTAACGTTTATGTACATATTTAATTTCTGGCATAAGACCAGGCAATTTTATTCACCTGGGGACCTAGATCTGGGTTACTTGGGACCTCGATCGGGCGAGGCATCATTCAGCACAGTGCCCATCCACCTTAATCTACATGCAAATAGCTTAAAGTTAAATAGAGCAATAGTGCGTCACCTAATTGTATAGCAAGCAAGAGGACTCTGTTGATGTCGCTGGAAGTAGGATACGAAAGACAGTGTCGGCTCCCTCGTAAGCGACCTCGCCAGAGAATAAAAAAGCCAAAATAAGGTCATAAATAATTCGGAGTCGTGTGCATCATAGCTGGGGCATTTTTGTGGATGAAAATTGCTCATTACTGCTTGCTGTCTGTCTCTCTCGGCTCTCTCTCTCTCTCTCTCTCTCTCTCTCTCTCTCTCTCTCTCTCTCTCTCTCTCTCTCTCTCTCTCTCTCTCTCTCTCTCTCTCTCTCTCTCTCTTTCGCTGTTTACCATTGTAACTCATTCTAACTATATGTTCATGTATACACACACACACATATATATATATATATATATATGTATATATATATATATATATATATATATATATATACAATGTGTGTGTGTGTGTGTGTGTTCTACGGGAAGGGGAGCTAGGCTCGTAGTGTCCCGCCTTTGTCTCGCAACATCTAGTTTGTTCTTAAATTCGTGTATGGTGTTTGCACACATTATTGTTTAGTCCAATTTGTTCCAGACACCCACAACTGTGTGTGTGTGTGTGTGTGTGTGTGTGTGTGTGTGTGTGTGTGTGTGTGTGTGTGTGTGTGTGTGTGTGTGTGTGTGTGTGTGCGTGCGTGTGTGCAATTCATGAATCCCATTTTTCTCCCCTCCCTCCCCTCCCTCCCTCAGTATCGTCTGTGTGTTTTTCTTTCTAGTACAGCACATGACAAAAGTCCAGTAAACAAGTTAAGAGGCTAGTCCGCCGAGTTTAGCTGGGGCAGTGCTACTGTGCAGTTGTGTGTACTCTTCTGGGGTGTACTCTCCTGGGGTGTACTCTCACGGGATGTACTCTCACGGGGTGTACTCTCACGGGGTGTACTCTCATGAGGTGTACTCTCCTGGGGTGTACTCTCACGGGGTGTACTCTCATGAGGTGTACTCTCCTGGGGTGTACTCTCATGGGGTGCACTCACACGGGGTGTACCCTCCTGAGGTGTACTCTCATGGGGTGTACTCTTCTGGGGTGTACTCTCATGGGGTGTATTCTCATGGGGTGTACTCTCACGGGGTGTACTCTCATGGGGTGTACTCTCTTCGGGTGTACTCTCATGGGGTGTACTCTCACGGGGTGTACTCTCACGGGGTGTACTCTCATGGGGTGTACTCTCCTGGGGTGTACTCTCCTCGGGTGTACTCTCATGGGGTGTACTCTCACGGGGTGTACTCTCCTCGGGTGTACTCTCATGGGGTGTACTCTCCTGGGGTATACTCTTCTGGGGTGTACTCTCACGGGGTGTACTCTCATGGGGTGTACTCTCCTGGGGTGTACTCTCACGGGGTGTACTCTCACGGGGTGTACTCTCATGGGGTGTACTCTCCTGGGGTGTACTCTCACGGGGTGTACTCTCACCGGGTGTACTCTCACCGGGTGTACTCTCATGGGGTGTACTCTCACGGGGTGTACTTTCTTGGGGTGCACTCTCCTGGGGTGTACTCTCACGGGGTGTACTCTCATGGAGTGTACTCTCATGGGGTGTACTCTCACGGGGTGTACTCTCACGGGGTGTACTCTCATGGTGTGTACTCTCATGGGGTGTACCCTCACGGGGTGTACTATCATGGGAATGTACTGCTGCGTACTTTCCTGAGATGTACTCTCCCAGGAGTGTACACCTGGGAGTGTACTTTTCTGGGAGGGACGGTGGGAAAGGGAGGGAGAGGGGGAGGGGAAGGAGAGGGGAGGGAGGGAGAGGAGAATGGGGAAAGGAGGGAGAGTGGGGAAGGGAGGAAGAGTGAGGAGGAGAATGGGAAAGGGAGGGAGAGGGGGAATGGGGAAGGGAGGGAGAGTGGGGAGGGGAGGGGAGAGGAGGATGAGGAAGAGAGAGATGGGGAGAATGGGGAAGGGAGAAAGAGTGAGGAGGAGAATGGGGAAGGGAGGGAGAGGGAGAATGAGGAAGGGAAGGAGAGGGGAGAGGGGAGGAAGAGGAGGAGGAAGGGAGAGATGGGGAGAGTGGGTAAGGGAGGGAGAGTGAGGAGGAGAATGGGAATGGAGGGAGTGGAAGAATGGGGAAGAGAGGGAGAGTGGGGAGGGGAGGAAGAGGAGAATGAGGAAGGGGAGAGATGGGGAAGGGAGGAAGAGTGAGGAGGAGAATGGGAAAGGGAGGGAGAGGGAGAATGGGGAAGGGAGGGAGAGTGGGAAGGAGAGGGGAGAGGAGGGAGATTTATTAATAATAATGATAACCATCCAACACCAACCAGAATAAAACAAATCAAGTGCACCACATTATCGAAGCCATTACAACTAAACCCGACCCATAATTGAATAAAATCCTTTATCGTCACCAGGAACAGAAACATCTCCGTGCACCCCTTCGCCACGTACGGGGGGGGGGGGCGGACGTGAGCAGACGAATAGGATCGCCTGTCGGCAGGCATGTCAATAGGAAGCGTTCCTACTAGTTACAGAAGAAGTTACATAGGTACATTCGTGTAGCGTTGCCTGTAATGATAAGTACTATGTTGGGCTGTGTGTGTGTGTGTGTGTGTGTGTGTGTGTGTGTGTGTGTGTGTGTGTGTGTGTGTGTGTGTGTGTGTGTGTGTGTGTGTGTGTGTGTGTGTGTGTGTGTGTGTGTGTGTGATTCACCATGGTCTTTGGATCACGTGTTCGACTCGTGATCGACAGCTATTTCCCTCCCGGAAGAGAGCTCAGAGCTCGTATATGACCGATCTATGGGTAATGCTGTCACTTTACACGCACACACACACCCAACTCCCCGCCCACAAGAGTTGGAGTAACGACTCGCAGCGCAGCGATACTAAAATTATTTCAGCCCTGGGCGGTATTCGAACCCGGACCTCCGTAGTGGCAGCTGGGAAGTACCAACCGCGCCATCGAGTCGCGCACGCGCGCGCGCGTGTGTGTGTGTCTGTGTCTGTGTGTGTGTGTGTGTGTGTGTGTGTGTGTGTGTGTGTGTGTGTGTGTGTGTGTGTGTGTGTGTGTGTGTGTGTGAACGTGAAGACGAGGTTTTGAACCTATAAAAAAAATATTGAACCTTGGGACAAGTTCG
Source organism: Oratosquilla oratoria (assembly GCF_046742065.1). NCBI lineage: Eukaryota > Metazoa > Arthropoda > Malacostraca > Stomatopoda > Squillidae > Oratosquilla > Oratosquilla oratoria. The sequence continues at coordinate 26,358,186 of NC_134813.1, forward strand.
AGTCCTGAAACATATACTACCTGAGTGATGTAAACTTGTTCAATGTCAGTCTAGTGAATGTGATGCACAGTGTAATGCTGACGACTGAAGAATGACTATCGACTGTTTGTGACCCCATCCACTGTACGATCTAGCCTTGAGGCCACAGACCAGATCTAGTCCAGATTGGATCGTGTGTGTACGTACACGATCCAATCTGATCGGATCCGGCGGCCTGAAGGCCAGATCGCGCCGTGGATGGGGCCCCTGTGTCCAACTGAATCTTACAACGCCGTACTATGTTACAATTCTTCGTGTTTCCGGCAAGTTGGTTTCCTTCTTTAACTACGCGGTTGGCGAGATTGTTTCTACCTACCTCAAGATCCTCACTGCTTGAAGGTACCGTTTTTCGTCTCGCTGCTGTGTAAAATGTTACTATTATTATTACTAATATCACCATCATCGTGAATTATAGTAGCAATAATAATAGTAATAAAAATAAGAAATAAAAAATATAGTAAAAATAATAATGATAATGATGATGATAATGATAATAATGATAATAATGATGATGATAAAAGCAATACAATAATATTAGCAATAATGATATATACTGATTATGATCATTTACGTACCATAAGTATAAAAGAAATGATAACGATAAAAAATAACAATGAAAAGGCAAAACTAGATATAAACTGATATCTACTATAATAAAGTAGTAGCCTCTGTCTGCCTGTTTGTTTGTTTACGAACTCCTCCTAGGGTTTTGAAGATAGACCCCATAACCATATATATTCTGATATCCTATCACTCCAGGTACTTGGATAACTATATTTCATTTCCAAAAAAAGTTATTTTGGTTAGGGTTAAAGGTTAAAGTTAGGTGATTTATGGTGAGGGAACACGCCACTACTGTAGTCTCCCCTTAAGTCGCGTATTATTTTTGTGACATAAGAATTAATATGATTAAACAAACCATTGTATGGGTCCATAAATATCTATATTTGTGAAATTACTGTTGCCACAAACCATGATATCTTTTGTAAGAAGAAAGCATGTAAATGTAAAATAATAGTATAAAATTACCAAATGTTAAAATATTAGTTATTTTCATTTAATTTTAGTGCGGGCGGAAACTGATTGTTTACAAGCTGCTAGGTTTTTGCAAATAAATCCCTATGACCATATATATTCTGAAGATAAATGAGATACATTTCTATACCTTTTAGCTGTAGCCATTTATTGTCAATCCATACACACACACACTAACACACACGCACGCAAAAGAATATGTACATATGATATTTGTGTGTATGCATGTATTTTCAAACTAGGGTTTCCGAACTTTCGGGTAGGGGGCGCACAACTGGGAAGGGGGGTGTTTAAAGCTATATTTCATTTCCAAAAATATATATATATATTTTTTTTTTAGGGTTAAGGGTTAAAGTTAGGTCGGGTATGGTTAGGTTAGGGATTGTTCACGAGCTCGCAACAACGCGCGGGTAATTTAGCTAGTTATAAATAAAAACTAAATATGAGGGAACGCGTACTAAACTACATACATACATATACCAAGGCTTTTTCCCCCTTACAAGGGAGGTAGCCAAAAAGAAAAAGGCATAAAATCATTCCCACCCATTCCATCCCTATCACACTCCACACCCCTCCACCCTCCCTCTTATCTTAGCACCTCCCGGATGACGGATCATCCCTGCACCTTGTCCACTGCCCTGGGTCAGAAGCAGTGTCGCAAGACACAGCACATCCACAGCAAGGCCGCTTCATTAAATCGGCGACCCCCCTCCCCGTCCCCCCATGCATAAAAGGAGAAGACGGGGAGAAATCCCTTCGGGTTGCGTCAAATTTTGCTAACACATACTACCTCACCCCCCATCCCCCCGCCCATTCCACCTCATGTATCACAACATCATCCATATACAACCATTCTCCATTCACCCCTATCTTCCGTCCTCTCCCGTCCTTCCTCAACAGACATTCCCCTCTTCCCCAAAGCCCCCTTCACCCCATCCATCCACCTCATCCTAGGACGTCCCCTCATGTTCACTCCCTCCACATCTGCCTTCCACACCTCTTTTAGTCTTTCTTCACTCATTCTTTCCATGTGTCCAAACCATCCTAATACTCTTTCATCAACCCTATCTCCCAACTCCCTTTCCACTCCCGTTCTCCTCCTCGCCTCCTCATTTCTCGCTCTATCTAGCCTAGTAACCCCCACCATACTTCTCAGACACCTCATCTCAAACACATTCAAACTCCTTCTCTCTTCCTCTCTTATGTTCCATGTTTCTGCCCCATACAGTGCTGTTGGCACAATCACTCCTTCATACAGTCTCCTCTTAGTATCCATTCCCAAATGTCTATTCCTCATTACACTCTTTAATCCACCAAGGCATTTACTCGCTTCTCTCAATCTACATTCTACCTCCACCTTCACTCCACCTTTTCCTGCCACATTTGCACCCAAGTATCTAAAACTATCCACTTCCTCCAGTCGCTCTCCCTTAATGCTCACTTCCAGTCTACTGCCACTTTCACCCCTTGTACATCTCATCACCTTACTTTTGCCCACATTTATCTTTAGCTTTCTTCTATCACATACTCTCCCAAACGGTCACCAACTTCCTCAATCCCTCCGATCCTGCCACAAGCGCAGTGTCGCCCGCAAACAACAGCTGGCTCACCTCCCATTTTTCTCCATTTTCTTTAACCATCTCCAATCCCTGACCCACTACCTTTGCATTTACCTCTCGCACTACCCCATCCATGTATAAGTTGAACAGCCAGGGCGACATAACGCATCCTTGACGAAGTCCCACCTTTACCTCGAACCACTCACTCTCTCCATTTCTAATCCTGACACAAGTTCTACTACTCTCATAAAAACTCTTGACAGCTCCGAGAAGCTTTCCTCCTATCCCATATATATGCATAACCTACTAAACTGCATAGTAAAAACAATAGTATTGATAAATACAGTATTAGTAATAATGATAATAAAGACTATTATTATTAATAACAATAGTATCAATAATAATAACAATTTACATACCATACAGTATAATATAATAATAATAATTATAATTAATAATAATAATAATAATGAAAAGGCAAATAACTAGATATAAATAGAAAAAGATGTGAGGGGTTGCGCACTGAACTGCACAGAGCTTTGGGCTCCTTGTTATGCAGTTACATATTAAATCCAGACTTGAGTGCGCCCTGGTCGTTTTATCAATGCCGCTATGTATTATTCATTATTCTCTATTCAAACTTATTCAGTCCATTGTTTGGCACTCTGTATAAGCTTCCCCTTACTAATGCACACACACACGCGTACACACACACACGCGTACACACACACACTATGCACACACACGCGCGTGCACATACACACACACAAAAATACAAAAACACATACAAAAAACACACACAAACACGCACACATATACAATGTACACACGCATAAACATCCATCTACATATGGACTAGTGTTGCTTTGTGTACACACACACACTAACATGGGTGTATTATGCATTTCATATGGAAATGCTCAAGTGGTGGAATTGTACATGCAGTACCAACTACATAAGTGTACTTTATCCTGCATGTACATATGAGCACGAACATGTACGTACACGTGAGCGTGCAGACAGGGGCTAAGAATGCGTACACACACACACACACACACGCGTGCACACACACACTATGCACACACACGCGCGTGCACATACACACACACAAAAATACAAAAACACATACAAAAAACACACACAAACACGCACACATATACAATGTACACACGCATAAACATCCATCTACATATGGACTAGTGTTGCTTTGTGTACACACACACACTAACATGGGTGTATTATGCATTTCATATGGAAATGCTCAAGTGGTGGAATTGTACATGCAGTACCAACTACATAAGTGTACTTTATCCTGCATGTACATATGAGCACGAACATGTACGTACACGTGAGCGTGCAGACAGGGGCTAAGAATGCGTACACACACACACACACCCGCGTGCACACACGCGCGCACACACACGCGCGCACACACACACGCACACGCGCACACACACACACGCACGCGCACACACACACGCACACACACACGCACGCGCGCGCACACACACACACATATCGGTCATATATGAGCTCTCTTCCGGAAGGGAAATAGCTGTCGATCACGAGTCCAACACGTGATCCAAGACCATGGTGAGTCACACACACACACGCACATTCATCGGGATTGAACATGTACATTTGTTCATTAAAACTGTCCAAGATGCGTCATAACAGTCGTATAGAAGCGCTGGTAAACTAATGACCATAAGACCAACATCAACATTGCGTCACTGCCATCACGCGCTAAGTCAAAAGGTGCGTCTACGTCATTAGAATCAGTGACGTAAAGATAAATCTGCACAGGAAATTTACCCCCCTCCCCCTCCTCCTCCCCCCCAAGAGGTGGGGGGAGGGGGGGTTGTGTGGGGGCTTAGAGAATTAACCAAATTTCATAATTGCTTTAGTATAACGATTAAAGAGAAATCATGATGAACTGTCTCATGATTTAGAAAGATCAAACAAATCTGCACCATTGCCTTTCTGTGATATGTAAAATGAATACAAGCTCTTGATGATAATTTCAACGTGAAGCTAACGTGCCTTATTAGTTTTGCAAATTGTTTCCAGAGGACGTGGAGACTGGGAAGGGGACGAGGACGGAGACAGGAAGAGGATGGTGCATTTTTTTTTTGGGGGGGGGATGATTGTGAGTGAGGGAAAGGGACTTAAGACACCGAGGTCAGGGGTGACCTTACCAGGAGGTCATGACGATGCCCCTTTCCGAGGACTTTGTAGCGTAGAATTTAGTGAACCATGCCCTTGGTCCAACTCGCTGGGGGCTGGTTCGAACCGACGTCACCTCGACCTCTGACGCGAGTAACGACGCTCTAACGGTTAGAGTCTAACCTGATAAGCTAAGCGGGATGTACATTAGACCCCAAGCAACCTTAGGATGTAGATCTCTTCGCATATATGTAAACACACGCATACCAATGCACATACCACATGTGTAATTCACCTATCAATCCAAGTCTCCTTAAGCAGTATTAGTGGTTGTTGGCAATATCCTTGTGCCAGGGGAAACAGTCGGTAAAGGTTTTTTGATTAATATCGTCTCTCAAACAAGAGCAACAAGTTTGTCCTGAATTTCCAAGACGGTGCGAGGGACAAAGGCTATTGTGGCCGGCCGGAGCTGTAGCCATTTACCCCGCCATGACTAATAGAATAAAGCATCTCAACTCAAAGCTGCTAGGCCGAGACAAAGGACATCTTAAATCCCTAATCAGGTCCACACTGCCTCAACTTGCAATTAATCAAAATTGCAAGTTTTATTACCAATCTTGTGTACATGCTTGGTGCACACAAAAATAGCGAAGGAGTTGGGGGGGTGTAGGGTAAAATCAAAACAACTTGTAGAACAATTTAACCTTCATTAAACAATGATATATATACTGTACATAAATACTTTTCTCTTGCAAAGATACAAATGCGTCCCTCCCGTAAGAACAATACTAATAGAAAATAAAACAATGATCTGGCGCTATTATAATAATTATCTTCCAAAGCATCACGGGGGAATATTAAGGTCATTTAATAATTGTTTAAAAACATTTCATCCATTCCACCACGGGAAGATGAGAGATTGGGAGAGGTGGAGGAAGGGTTGGTTGGGAAATATAAATAGCCATAATGAGGTTGCTTATATTGTACAAACAACATTACAGTCCCTGGCATAAAAAAGCTGACACCATGTGCACTTAAACTAAATTGCATTGATATTTGCTGTGTACACGGGAAAGCATGGACGCTCCTATGGGCTTGTCTACCAAATGAACACAAGAGAAGATCGTCTCGAGAATTTTTTATACAAGGCACACACTGTTTTCCATTACATCTTTTTAAACTCCGGATCAAAACTCGGTGAAACATGAAAACGAAAAGTACTTCAAGTTGTCAATATAAATGCAAGGAGGCCGGAGGGTTCGGGTGGGGGGTGGAGGAGGAGTAGGAGCTTCAAGACTGGAGATCGTCGTCGTCGTCGTCGTCTTCGTGTTCACTTGGTGCCAAGACCAGGCGGAGCTGTTCCTCTCCAGTGTCGTCACCCCTTCCCGGTCTTAGACAGTGCCCTCTGGGTGACGCTCCACAACCATGCCAACACCCTGTAACATAGAAAACGGGATGCGGTTGCGTTAGTTCAAGTGACCCGCTGACGTCAACGCGTGCAACGATTGACTATGGCAGAACACGTCGCTTGATCCGTATTCGTAAGGGGATCGAACCGAGGACTACGCACTAACGAAGGGAAACCAGAAAATGACACCCCGCCTCCAGTGGGCAAGGTGCATCAGTGTGGGGGTATTTGTGTGTGTTTGTGTGGCCGTGCGTTTGCGTGCGTGCGTGTGTGCACGTGTTTGCGTGTCACTGTTTGTGTGTTTACGTTTTTTCGTGTATTTGTGTGCGTGTAACACGTACATACAAACGCGAACACGCACAAAGTGTGTCAGTTTGAGTTTGTGTGCGTAACATACGCACACAAACGCAAACCTGCACACAAGTGTTTATATGCGCGTTTGTGTTGCGTGCATGTGTACGTGTGCGTTTCTTTGCTTGTTTCTGTGTGTACGTCTGTTTGTGTATGTTTGCATACGGAAACAAACGCGCAAACACAAATACGTTTGTTTGTGTGTGATTGCATCATTGCGTTTGTGTGTGTTCGTAACACGCACACACACAATAACAATTGTGCGCGCACGCGTTTGTTTGCGTGTGTTCCCATTTATGTGTGCGCGTAACACGCTGACAAATGTAAACACGCACACACAAGTCTTTCTGTGACTGTTTGTGCGTGTGTGCGTGCGTGTTTGCACACAAACATAAGCATACACAAAACCTCAATTGTGTGCCCGCGCGCGTTTGTGTGTACGTGTCTGCATTTGTGCGTAACATACGCAAACACGCACACACAATAGTGCATGCGCGCGTTTCTGAGTGGGTGTTTGTTTCCGTATATGCGTGTTTACAAATACACACAAACATGCCTAGACAAAAACTCAATCACCAACACTGTGTTTGCGTCTGTTTCAGTTTGTGTTTGTTTCCGTGTGCGCGTAACACACAAACAGGTGCGTCTGTGTTTCCATGTTATGCACACAAATGGAAACACTAACACTTGCGTGTTTGAGTTTGTTTGCGTGTTTGTTTCAGTTTGTGTTACACGTAAATCCACGTTTGCGTGCGTTGTTTCCATGTGTGCATGTTTATGTGTGTGTGCGGCTGTTTGAGTGCGTAACACATGCAAACACACGCCCGCGAACAAACGCAAGTGCGTGTGTTTGTTTGTCCGTGCGTGTGTTTGCGTTTACATTTGTGTGTGCGCGTAACACGCAAGCAAACACAGACACATACATGTGTGTGTGCGCCCGTGTTAGCATTAGTATGTGTAACATGCAAAAACACGAACGCAAACACACACAAGCGCACGCTCAGTGTGTGTGTGCGCTTTTTCGGTGGAAAGAATCTGGACACTTGTGCTTATACATCGGGGGTAGCCATCATGTCCCGTGTTGGCTGCCCTTAAGGTCCGAAGTATCTGAAGATCATCAATGAAAGAAACTTTCATTGGCCAGTGTTTAACAGATTCCAAGAAGAAAGAAAACGAAGAACACGGCAACTGCCGATAGACTAAGTAAACTGCGCATGCGCATCGCGGGTCGTGGGCAGGGAAGGCCAGGATACCTCATTAAGCTTTTTCGGACCGTGTCGTCGACATCTCCTCTAGAAGGCAGCACTCTTCCTTCTCGTCCGACCCCACTCCTCTTCATGGTAAGTTCCGAAAAAGTTTTTGGCCGTTTCCATTCTCTATCTCTCCCGTGTGAGTTAGAGAAATGTGGCGGCTGTGGTTTTTGTGCGCGGGGACTTAGAACTTCCGGGGTTGTTCCACATGTGTACTCAGTTCTTTTTCCTCTCGCAAGATTAACCTCCGTTTTTTATCGATCCTGTTGTTAGATTTTGTGTTCCGTCGTCTCGACGTACCACATTTTCTAACAATGGGTGGTTTTTGCTGTCCCATGCCGTCCTGAGGCCCGTGCGTGGGACCTCCTTGGTGTGATGAGGGTGTGTGCTCACCACACTAGGGTTAGCAGTTCCCCCCCCCCTCCTCGGAATCGGTTGTTCCCTGGGTACTCCGAACTCGTGGATGCGTGCTTCCACGCACCCCATAGTAGCTTTTGCTACGCTGCTTGGTTCCTGATCTTAGCATCACCCTGAACCCACGCGGACCCTGTCCGCCGTCCCCTCTTGGCAAGGGTGGACAACATTGGCCCGACACGTCACACACTCACCCCCGTGCCGGGCTACTGCCGTCGCATCCCGTCCCGCGAGGGACGGGTCGCGCCACCCTCCTAGCGTGGGTAACTACCCCGTTCCGGGGCACGGCTCTCACCAACACCAGTCGCCCACTGAGCTATCCTGGTGCTGGTACCACCCTCTGGGTGTTTTTTGTCGATGTACGGAGTTTTGGGCAACCCGTACCTCTCGAGTCACGTTTTAGAATTGTTAGTCACTCCTCCCTTGGTGGACTACTTCTAACTCCGTGCATTTTATCTTTTCAGGCAGAGTGTGCTGACCTGATCTGTTCTCAGGATGGCTGCACCGCTAAGGTGGCTAGAGACGGCCACCTCGCCTGCTCCACGCACTCGCCCTGTTTCGTAGACTTCCGCTACGACCCAACCGCCTGCCCCCAGTGTGAGTGTTGGGTGCAACAGTTGAGGCTCTACCCTAAAGACACTAGACCGGCTCCGCCTCCCCTAGTGTCCCTACGGGCGGTGTGGCAGCGCCTGAAGAAGGCAGCACAAAAGCGGGGCAGCCCGCGGGTAGAGGTTGCTGATCAAGCCCTGACCCTGGAGCTGGGTCTCGTCAGGGCCCGTACGGTGTCTGGAGGCACCTCTGCCTCTCCTGAGCGTGCCGCCTCATCTCAAGCAAGGCAACACTCTACCCCTAGGAGACGGTCACGCTCTTGTACCCGCTCCATTTCTAGGAGAAGCTCCACCTCGGGCCTCCACTCCCACTCCCGTCCTAGCTCTCGGCCTACCCGCCGCTCTCGCTCTCCACACCAGTCAAGGGAGGAGCTACGCCCCTCGCCTGGGCGACGCTCCCCCTCGCCTACCCGGGACTGTGACACGCCTCGTTCACGCGCACTCTCCCTCGCCTACCCGAGACCGTTTTTCCTCGAGTTAAGTGTCGCGCTCCCCATCACCTAGTGTGTCTTCCCCCACCGGCCTCGCCGCGTAAGAAACACAGTTCTAAGAGTAAGAGTAGGAGCAACGGGAAACCTCGCTCCCCTTCTTCCTCCTCGTCTGCTCCCTCCCCATCGAGAGAGGACAGGCACCATAGACATAGACGGTCTAAAGGGCACAGGAGGAGGTCACGCTCCGGATCCCGCTCTCCTAGGACCACCAAGAGGCCTAAACTTTCTCTCCTCTCAGAGGTGCCGGGCTTCAGGGAAGAGATACTGAACCTGATCCGCCAGTCGCTACCCTCTCAGCCCTGGTATCATACTACTCCGCCTGCCCCGGGACCGGCACCAGCCCTCGCTCCCGGTCCGGCCCGCTCCTCTCCACCTCCCTCACCGAGCTTCGCCTCGTCACACTCGAATGACGACGCGGACTGGGAGGAAGAAGATGAGCCTATAACTAACTTCGTGCCTTACAACTGGGCCCCTCTACCGTCTACGTGGTCGACGAAACACGAAGGAGGAAAGCTGATAGCGCTTGCCCCGGATCCTACCTCACCATCTGGTTTTGTGATTCGGACTGACGTCCTCATCAGTATCTCTACGGACGACAAAGGTGACCAGCGTATATCCTACAAACTGAAACCCTGGTCACAGGCGGAGCAGACACCACAGCAACCAAAGTTTAATCAAAAGACGTGCTTTGATGCTGTCAGAGCTATGCTCATGAATCCACTACTGTTCCCCGCCGACGTGTCACCCGTGTATAGAGAGCATGAGGTACCGATGCTTCGCATGCCCGACTCGTCCTTCTTCCCCGCTGAGGCAAAGGGGAGAAATATGGACGCGGCTGCACTGGTCGAGACGGCCTCTCTCTCTACTAAGTCCGCTCCACCTAAACGTCCAGCACTACCATCTGTGCCCATACTCCCGCCTTCATCTTGTGTAGACCCTGCTCTACCCAGGATACTTTGGCGAGGTACGCAAACTACCTCCGATGCTCTCTCGCTCCCGTCCAGACTCAGTGAGCCAGAGAGTAAACTGGCCACTAAGGAGAAATCGGCCAAGACAGAACTGGCCCACTCTCTCTCAGTGGTTTCCCTGACCTCCACCCTGACACAAGCCCTACGCTCCCTGACTAGCAAAGTGCACACCGCCTCCGACGGTCAACTCAGGTTTGTTCCTCAGTTTCTGTCTGTGACTTCGTAAGTGCACTGTGTAATTTTGATGTTATATTTCTTATGGCATCTTATCATAATAATAATAACCTCTTCCCACGTGTCGTTCACAGGGACACCCTGAACCTCCTGAGTGAAGTGGGCGAGCAGACGGCGTCGCTAGTGGCAACAGCCCTACCCCACGCAGTCCGTGCCTTCGCCGAGGCCAGGGCCGACTCCCGCCGCTCCGCAGTGAAGTCGGTACCCGCGGAGGCTAGACAGGGTGTCATCAGGGCCAAACCACTCTCGCTCGACCTGTTCGACCGGGAGGCCACGGACCGAGTACTTGCAGCCATGCCGACCATCATACAAGTACCAGTTCCTCAGTATAGGCCGAGGCCGTCCACAGCTACCCACCAACAGAGGCACAACCGCCCCGGCACTCGCTCCTTTCCGCAACGCAGCAAACAGCGTGGAGCGAACCAGCCGAGACGTGGTAAAGGGGGTGCGCCGGGCCAACAGAGACGGCACCGTAAGCAGCCCTCCTCCACCAACATCAAGCGCTCCACCGACACAGCTCACCAAGGCGGAACCAAGGGAGAAGTGAGGGGCTGCCTACGGGGATGGGACCACGCGTGGCCCTCCCATGGATGGGCAGCCCGCACCATCAAACACGGCCTAACCTGGCCCTGGGAACAGCTGCCTCCTCTACGTCGTCCGCCCCCAGATACCGAGGTCTCAGCAGACGTCTTCCACCACGTCAGAGCCATGGTGGGGTAGAAAAAGATCACGGCAAAGTCTTCCTTTCCCGCCTGTTTACCGTGCCGAAGAAGAACTCGGACAAGACAAGGTTAGTCATGGACCTAAGCGCCCTAAACAAGTTTTTGAAGCCTCAACACTTCAAAATGGTAACGGTAGCTCAGGTCCGTGCTACCCTATCCAGGACGCGTACTGGCACGTACCGATCCACACGAGGTTCCGACGCTTTCTGGCGTTCCAAGTGGGGACCGAGACGTACCAGTTCACCAGGCTCCCCTTCAGTCTCTCTCTTGCTCCGAGAATCTTCACCAAGCTCTCGAAGATCGTCACCTCGGTCCTCGCGGACCAAGGGGTGGCGACCCTCGTGTACCTATACGACTGGCTAGTGTACTCTCCCTCTCGAGAGAGGACACTAACGAGCGTATCGGTAGCTGTAAGAGTATTAGGGGAGATGGGCTTCCTCTTAAACCTGACCAAATCCTCCCTAGTACCCTCACAACAGCTGGAGTGGCTCGGTATCCAATGGGATGCGACACAGCGACGCTGTCGTTGTCGCAAGACAACATCAGGAAGACTATCAAAAGCCTTCGCTGAGCCGCCTTCTCCCACACACTCTCCAGACGGCAGTGGAAGACGCTGCTCGGGATTTTCAACTTCGCCGCTCCCACGTTCCCCCTGGGTCGCCTCACCCACCAAGCACAGGGACAACAGAAGCTTGTCCCTCCCGTCCTGCACACGCTACTGCGTGGCTGGTTACGCCACGCCTCACGGCGTTCCGCCGTACCCTGGCTACCACCTCTCTACTCCCTCACCATCACCTCGGACGCGGGCTGGGGGTACCAGTCCGATCGGGGCCACCCGTGTTGCGGCCCCTGGCAAGCAGGACTGTGATTGGCAAACATACACGCCAGGGAACTTTGGGTGGTCCTCCGTTTCCTTCAGGACGAACCCAGCCTACCAGACAAAGCAGTCAGACTGTGCCTAGACAACTACCCGACAGTGCACAATATCAACAGGCAGGGGTCATCGAGGTCACGCGAACTAGCGGAAAAAATTCTCACACTAGCTCACCACAGGGAACATCCACCTATCCGCAGTGCACGTAAAGGGAGTGGACAACGACTGGGCCGACGCACTGTCACGTTTCAAGAAGACGACAGTGTTCCTCTCCCTGGTCGCTCCAGGACGACAGAGGTAGACCTCTTCGCGTCACCCACCAACACTCAGCTACCACAGTTCCTGTCACTAGCGGTACGGACCCAGGCAGGAGGCCCGGACGCGCTGACAGTGGACTGGAACAGGTGGGGCTACATATACCTCTTCCCTCCCCCGGCGACGAAGATGCTGGTACACACCATCAGCAAGCTCAGGGGCTACCGAGGAAAGGTGCTGCTGGTGGCTCCACTGTGGAAGGCTCAGCCGTGGTACGTAACTCTCCACAACTGGTGCCCCAATCCGCTCCTACTAGGCTCAACGTGCCTCGCGCAGCACGTAGCGGATCAGCTGCGCTCATCCTTAAATCTTCACGCTTGGTGTTTCTCAAAGCCGGACTCTCCTCGCTCTTTCCACCTAGCGTAGTTGACACCATGATAGCCGCTCACAGACCCTCCTCCATCAATCAATATGAGTCATGCTGGCGGAGGTTTCAGTCTTTCCTCACCAGGGAGAAAGTGAAGCTGGTTTCACAGGCCACGGTCTTGGCCTTCCTCGCCTGGCTGGGCAACAGCACCAACCGAGCGCCTTCCACGGTAGCTTCCCACCACTCGGCCCTTGCAGACCCGCTCAAGTTCAGCTTGGGTATCAGGGTGCACACCAGGGCACTAAAACTGCTCCTCAGGGGTCTGAGGGTTAAGCGCCCACCTTCTCGTAGGGTCACCCCAAAATGGTCGCTCCACAAAGTGCTACAGTTTTTAGAGACCCGTCTTGTTCCATTGAACAGTGGGGCTATCTCATGAGAGCACTTTTTCTCATCGCCCTAGCTACAGGATTCAGGTCCTCTCGGCTAGCAGCAGACACCCTCAGTTCTCTCAACTGGCTCAGGACGGTTCCTCTCTTACACTGTCACCCTCTCCGGCCTTCCTCGCTAAGAATGAGACATCGGAGAGCCTAATCGCTCCCATCACCATTCCCGCTCTCTTAGAGGGTGGCAGACCTCACCCTCTGTGCCCCATGGCAGCCTACAGAGACAACCTACGTGACACACCACGGGTTAGTCCGGAGCACCTTTTCTACAATTCCACGTCGCTCAAACCACTCAAGGCTAGAGCGGTAGCCGCCCTGCTTTGCAAGGTTATCAACCTAGCAGACCCGGGTAAGGCACCAAGAGCACACCCTATTAGGGGCCTCGCAGCCTCTCTCGCGTTCCTCCGTACCCATTCGGTGGATAAGGTGCAGAATCTGGGTGGATGGGCTTCCACTACCTCGTTCCGCACCAGGTACCTGATACACACGGTACGCCCGTCTCCCTGCGTAGCCATGGGTACCGGGTTCCAGACACGCCTCACCCCCCTCAGACTGCCTGCACCTCCCCTCCGACCTCTCAGAGTCTAGGTCAGCAGTCCACCTCTCTCTCCTAAAGGGGGGGGGGGCAAGTGGAGAGACAGGAAATAGCTCGCATACCATAGGAAGTGGGTACAGCGTACCGGAGACCTCACTCCCTCTAGGGAAAGGTTACCAGTGTCTCTGTTCTATACCCCCCTTTTTTACACGATCATTTAAACATAACAAACTTATGTTTTATATATCGTTGTATGTATCTCTTCTTAGGTTACTTTACTTGGGCAGGATCGGCATTACTCCCCACAGCATTCAGGCTCCTCCCAGCCAGCCGCTTCAGATGCAAGCACAAGTGTCCAGATTCTTTCCACCGAAAACACACGAAAACACAACTTTGTAGTGGTTTACCACTAAAAGTATCTTTTTCGGGGGATGAATCTGGACACTTACATATTCACCCCCCATCCTCCCAGGCCCTCTGCCGAGTTTGCTTGCTATTGTTAATGAGGTATCCTGGCCTTCCCTGCCCACGACGCGCAGTTTACTTAGTCTATCGGCAGTTGCCGTGTTCTTCGTTTTCTTTCTTCTTGGAATCTGTTAAACACTGGCCAATGAAAGTTTCTTTCATTGATGATCTTCAGATACTTCGGACCTTAAGGGCAGCCAACACGGGACATGATGGCTACCCCCGATGTATAAGCACAAGTGTCCAGATTCATCCCCCGAAAAAGATACTACTAGTGGTAAACCACTACAAAGTTGTTTTTGTGCGTGTTTCAGTTTGCAAAATTGTATATGTAACAGCTGCAAATGCAAACACGCATGTGCGTGTGTATGCTTGTTTGCATTTGTATGCTTGTTTACGTGTGTGCGTACGTGTCCCTGTTTGTTTCCGTTTGCACGTAACACGCGCACACAAACGCAAACACGTGTTTGTGCGTGCGCGCGTGCGTCTGTTTGCGTGCGTGTGTGCGTAACACTGCCAAACAAACTTAAACACGCACACAAACACGTGTGTCCGTGTTTGTGTGCTTCTGCATGTTTGCGTTTGTATGTGCTAGTGTTTGCTTCTTTGAACGTGCGTGTTTGTTTCCGTTTATGTAACACACGCAAAGAAAAACACACAAACACGTTTGTGCGTGCGTGCCTGTTTGTGTGTACACGTACGTGTACGCACGCACGTGCAGACATTCGCCCACACGCACGCTTCAGCGAGTCGTGTACGCGAGTGCGTCTAAGTGCGTATGACATGTCTGCCGGTAGGCATGTGCGTGTCTGCGTACGTGTCTTACGTACACGTATCGGCAGACACGCCCGTATGCGTGTGAATACGCACGCACTCCCGTATTGTTCACCAATGTATTAGATCACGTGAGCTGAGAACTCACATATAGCCCGACCTATCAAATTGTAATGTAATTTGCAAAGTTAAAACCGACAATAATCAAACATCTGTTGTCCTTCCCATCTTAACACCACCATGGGGGATGACCATCCACTCCCTCCTGTCTCCCGCCACACTGCTCGTGTCAGAGGTCATGGTCAAAGAGACTGACCTGGTTTACCCCCACTGCTTCACTACATGGCAACCCCTCCCTGATATCTCCACCATAAATTCACGAGACAGACAAGAAAATCCACACGAGCTTTGTCATTTCCTCCTCCATTTACAACCACCCTCCATTCACTCCTACTTTTTTCTGTCTTCTTCAAATGATCACCTCCATATAGTGTCTGGGGAACAATCCCTTTACACAACTCTCTTCACATCCCTCCCTCCCTCCCCCAAGACATTTATTTCCTTCCTTTACTCTATAATCTACTACCACAACTCCACAATGCCTCCCATTAATCCACTCATCCACCTTTTCCAAATCCACAAAGGCCCTCTTTGCCAGAAACCTCTTGCATGTCATTCTACAAAAATTTGATGTATGCAGGCTCTTCCCCAATGTCCCTCTGCTCGCCTTCCTCCACACCTTATCGACTTTCGAGACTGATCTCTAAACAGCAAAACTACTGCATTCACATTTGACCCCTTTTCTCCTAAATAATAAAAATATACTTTCACTCCTTCAGTACATCTTCTCTTAGGTACCTTGTAAGGACAAGTGTTCGTCACTACATCCTTGATGGCGGAGGCAGCATGGAAGATCTTCACAAGTTCTCTGACGCTAAGTACTTCAGTGAACTTGACCTCTGCGAGGCTTACCACCAAGTACTTCTTTCAGAGAGCCAAAGCTTTTCCCACTCATCTAGGTTTGATGGAATTTTGCTGAACACTTCAGACTGGTAACAGCGTGTGCCACTTACACTTGACGAGACTAGCGTTAGCTGCCTTAGCAAATGTATGTTTTTATTTTGACAATATCTTTCTATACTCTTCATGCTGGGATGAAAACCCTGAAGCTTTCTGTTGCGTCTTTCAATGTCTACAGAATCACCATCTGACCATCAAGCTGTCCAAGTGTCGGTTTGGTGTTACTTCCATCCAATACAGTCTTCATGTTGGACAGAATTTCTTTACAACCCCAGCACAGTAAGCTTGAAGTCGTAACAAGTACACCTCCACTAACCAGTACAAACTTTCCTTGGTCTGGTCTCCTTTTATAAAATGTTTTTCCCTCAGGCCTCTGACTACCCGTCTGGGGTATTGGCTGCATGTTATTGTGGCAAAGTAGCATGCAGTTGAACTTTAGGGTCTATATGGGGCACCCCTACAGACCAGAGCCACACATCATTTTGTCTGTGATAGAGGAAAACTCTGTTCATAGAGAAATGATGACACTTTTATACTATGACTATCCCTCCATTATGCTGTCCCCCAACCCCTTGTTACTGTCCTGACCATTTCTCTGAATATTCCTTTCCTTTTTTCGCCGACCCTGTGGTGGAGGAAGAGAATGCTACCACCAAGTCTTTCCACTTGAGTCATAAAAGTCGACAAAAAACAAGACAGGGGATGGGATTAGGAGTCCTACTACCTGTAGCCCCAAAAGGGGACATTCCTAAAAAAAGAAGAAATGACCTCTAACTACACTGGCCTATTATCTGACCTGTTGAGGTTTGAACATCTCCCTTGGACTGAAGATCTTTTGGAGCACTTCTGCCATATCCTCACAGTCCATCTTGCAGTTGCCTGATCCTAATGTGACCTTCGCTCTAAGGACCAATGCTTCTCTTCATGGTCTGGGAGCAGTTCTACTGCAGTATCACCGAGAATGTCCTCACCCTGTCTACCTATGCCAGTAGGAAACTTCTTGATTAAGAGAAGAGGTATTCCACCATAGAACAGGAATGTCTTGCAGTTGTTTTCTTCCAGTTTGATTTTTATCTTCATGGTATAGAATTTGTTTTTGGAAGTTGCCCACAAACTTCCTTTGTATCTAGCTACTTTTAAAGGTAAAAATGACAGACTTCATTAGGTTTGTCCACATTGCTGGAAAAGATAATCTAGGTGGAGACCTCTTGAACCAGTCTTCTTGTCAATTCTTTGTTTCCATTTTTTCTCTCATATCTTGTCATGTATATTAATATGTATTCATCTACTCTTAGCAGATTCTTGTCCCGGGGATGGTGTAAGGAAAAGTGTTCGTAACTACATCCTTGAAGGTGTCGATACGCTAATAGTTGTCAAGGCATCATTGGTGGTTTGCGAAAATGACCCAATTGGCACGACGTCATGACACTGGAAGTTTTGTGCACGACACAAGTGGCCACGCTGGCAGTATTCTGGATACAAATACCTTGCCACCAAGGGGCAGAACAACCTAACCTAACCAGTGAACCCCCTAAGCCACTTCTGTTAACTGCTGGACCTGTCTTATTCAGACCACCTACTACATCTACTAGACTACCTGCTTCAAACCATTCTCGCTCAGGAAATCGCTTGCGATTCTCCCCCACCACAACAACCATTGATTTGTATCGACTCCTTACGTCTCTGACAGACGATTCATGTAATTCAGCTGTTCTTACATAACTTCCTATTGAGACCCTTGTTTCTAGAAGGGACATGATTAATTGCTTTAATATTTGTCAGTAGACATATCTTTTGCTATGGCATGGTGCCATTCATGGTTGTTCTCTGTGGTTATTATCTAAATTTGTGTTATGTTTGTTCAATACACTGATATATTTTTCTCGTACTATTATCATACCCCAGCAGACATTTTGAGTATGACCTGGATTAAACGAAACCTGAGTTCTTCATATAATATACAGAGAAGCAAGTCTGGATATATTGTGATCTACCACTAATACACACAATTATCAGTTAATAGCCAGAATGTCAACAGTATCATCAATTCAAAGGGAAATGAGAAAAAAAAAGTACTTTAACATCTTCAGTGATGACCTACCTGCCCACCAGCAGCACATGCTGTAATCACTCCATACTGCCCATCTTCCTTGATGAGCCGGTTAGCAGTATGCATCAACAAGCGGACACCTGAAAACCATATAACGGGTAAAGTGAATAGACCTGTTCCGTCAAACACCAATTTGTACACGACAACCCACAAAGTGAGGTAACTTGACACAAGTAGAGGAGAAACCCATACTTTCCACTCCCACATAGATCTCCTTTTATTTCTTCCCCAATGATACTGCCAGTTCATCCAAGGAGCACCCCTTTCAAGGAGCAGGTCATAACCTTTCCATCCTGCTCTACAGGGCCCATATATGAAGCTTACAAGAATGTGATTATTTGTCAGCTATATGCATAGTTGCCCTATACAGCGCTGTAGGACCAACTGTGCCAACAGTGTTATATGGGGGTAGAGACTTGGAATTCAAGAGAGGCAGAGAGGAAAAGTTTAAATGTCTCAGGTGAAGTTTCTGAGAAATCCGGTAGGGTTTACAAGGTTGATCAGAGTGAGAAACAAGGAGATAAGGTGAGTGGGGATGGAAAAGATGGCAGATAGTGCTATTAAAAGAGAACTGGGATGGTATGTGGCCACATGGAAAGAATGAGTGAAGAAAAATTAGTAAAAAAAAAAGATGTGGAAGGTAGAGGTGGATGAGTGAACTTGAGGGGATGACAGGATGGGATGGATGGATGGTGTGAAAGGAGCTTTGATCAAAAGGGATGTCTGTTGAGCAAGGAAGGGGGAAGGCAGGAGATAAGAGTGGAGAATGGCTGTGCAGAGATGATACTGTGATGCAAAGAAGGGACGGGGGCAGGGGGAGTGGTTACGTGTGAATTATATTTTGACACACCCCAAAGGAATTTCTTCCTGTCTTCTCTTTTTCTGCGTGAGGGGACAGAGAGGGGGGGTTAATTATTAAATGAGGCAGTCTTGCTGTGGATGTATTGTCTTGCTACACTGGTTATCCATGAGTGTGCATGCACATTTGTTTTACAACTAGAGCACATAAAGAAAAATGTGCACACACAAGTTTTTTGAATATTAAAATCCATTCAGTAAAGATGTTCCACTCAAACATCAACTTGTAAATTCTCTAAAAATATGATAATTTGCCAACCATCAAGCCAATAATTGTTTTGTTTTTTCTTCTTCTATCTCTAGCACTTCCATTGCAAATGAAATGACTTTGCCACCATGGGTGTCCACATACTTTTCAGAGAAGGCAAAATTTGAACACAAGCAAATTTCTGGGCACACTCACAGCAAAAAATCAGAAGGAACATTGTGTGAGAGGTATGCAAGGGTAATGGATCAGGGATTGGAGATGGTTAAAAAAAAAAATGGAGAAAAATGAGAGAGAAGCCAGTCATTTGCTGATGACACTACACTTGTGGCAGGATCAGAGGAGGGATTAAGGAAGTTTGTGACAGTTTGGGAAGGTGTGAGAATGAAGTAAATTGAAGATAAACGTGGGTAAAATTAAGATGATATGTGCACGGAGAGAGAGTGGCAGCAAACTGGAAGTGACCATTAAGG
Source organism: Oratosquilla oratoria (assembly GCF_046742065.1). NCBI lineage: Eukaryota > Metazoa > Arthropoda > Malacostraca > Stomatopoda > Squillidae > Oratosquilla > Oratosquilla oratoria. The sequence goes on from NC_134813.1 coordinate 26,377,810, forward strand.
GTGAGAGACTGGAAGAAGTGGATACTTTTAGATACTTGGGTGCAAATGTGTCAGGAAAGGGTGGAGTGGAGGTAGAATGTAGATTGAGAAAAGCGAATAAATGCCTTGGTGGATTAAAAAGTGTTACAAGGAATAGACATTTGGGAATGGAGGCAAGGAGGAGATTGTATGAAGGAGTGATTGTGCCAACAGCACTGTATGGGGCAGAAACATGGAACATAAGAAAGGAAGATAGGAGTTTGAATGTGTTTTTGAGATGAGGTGTCTGAGAAGTATGATAGGGGTTACTAGGCTGGATAGAGTGAGAATTTAGGAGGCGAGGAGGAGAACAGGGGTGGTAAGGGAGTTGAGAGATAAGGTTGATTAAAGAGTATTGGGATGATTTGGACACATGGAAAGAATAAGTGAAGAAAGACTAGTAAAAGAGGTAAAGAAGGCAGATGTGGAGCGAGTGAACATGAAGAGGCGATCTAGGATGAGATATGGATGGGGTGAAAGGGGCTTTGGGGAAGAGGGGAATGTCTGTCGAGGAAGGATGGGAGAGGACAGAAGACAGGGGTGAATGGAGAATGGTTGTATATGGATGATGTTGAATGGGTGGGGGGATGGGGGCTGAGGTAGTATGTGTGAGAAAAATTTGACACAGCCCAAAGGGATTTCTCGCCATCTTCTCCTTTTCTGCATGAGGAGACGAAGAGGGAGGGTCACAGATTTAATGAAGTGGCCTTGCTGTGTCTTGCGACACTACTTCTGACCCAGGGCAGTGGACAAGATGCAGGGATGACCAGTCATCCAGGAGGTGCCAAGATAAGAGAGAGGGTAGAGGGTGGAGGGGAGTGGCATGTATTAGGGATGGAATGGGTGGAAATGGTTTTTATGCCTTTGTTTTTTGGCTACCTCCCTTGTAAGGGGGAAAAAGCCTTTGGTATATGTATGTGGATAGATAGGATTGACACTGTAGGATACCACAATCCTTTCATAAAGCTAAAGCTCTGCATACCCATATAATACTAGAACATTTAGAAATACAGCAGAACCTCAGTTCTCGACCACAATCTATTATAGAACATTGTTCCAGAGCAGATTTGGTTGAGGACTGAAATAAGTTTAATTAGCTACTGGATAAAGCTTGATACAGAATATTTTGACCACAAAATTTTAAATTTCGCCCAATTTTTCCATTTCTCTTTGGGTTAATTCAAGAACCAATATTTTGTTTGGCTATTGGAGCAAAAAGTACATACTAGTTTTTTTTGGTTGAGAGCCTCTCCATAGAGACAAAAGCCTACCAACACCCACAAAGCCCAGAACGTATTCATTTTCAGAGAAAATATAAATAAAACTCATTCTAAAATTACCTGTAGCACCAAATGGATGACCAATGGAAAGAGAACCTCCCCACAAGTTGAACTTATCCATTGGAGGAGCTCCAACCTTCTCCGATCGTCCCATGTAATTCTGACCAAACCAGTCCGAGTCCATGGCCTTCAAATTTGCCAAAATTTGACCTGCAAATGCTTCGTGAACTTCCCAGACATCAACATCGGAGTTCTTGAGACCTGCAGATTCTAGGACCTGTGTAGGTATATAAATATAAAACACACTTTAGAAAGATAAACACAGTGATAAGAGCTAATTTTTCCATATACTCTAATTAAACTGCAGGGGCATTCCTTGTATTCTGTACATGTTTCTAAGGGGACAGAGAGGGGGGTCACCAATTTAATAAAGTGGCCTTGCTGTGGATGTGCTGTGTCTTGTGGCACAGCTTCTGACCCAGGGCAGTGGACAAGATACAGGGATGAACTGTCATCCAGGAGGTGCCAAGATAAAAGGGAGGGAAGAGGGTAGAGGGGAGTGGAGTATGTAGGGGATGGAATGGGTGGGAGTGGTTTCTATGCCTTTTTTTTTTTTTTTTTTTGCTACCTCCCTTATACATACATACATATACAAAAGGCTTTTTCCCCTTTACACGGGGGGTAGCCAAAAAGAAAAAGGCATAGAAACCACTCCCACCCATTCCATTTCCTAAACATTCCACTCCCCTCCACCCTCTTCCTCCCTCTTATCTTGGCACCTATACATCTATATATATAAAGATTGCGCTACATACAATAATATATTGCATGAATAAAATCTTTACTGATAACAAATATCCATGTCATAAATGATAGCTGATGAGAAGTTATTCCTACATCTAGTAGGAACACTTCAAACGTTTATCATTAGTGAAAGCAAAACTACACCAGAAACTTTGTTGCATTAAGAGGTCTATCATCCTTGGTTCACTTCAGGTAAAATTATCCATAAAAAAAATTTTCATAGGCATGCACATCACCTCTTTTGGTAACGTAAGAAATAAATAAAATAAAAATACCTTGGGTGTTGCATAGGTAGGTCCAAGAAGAAGCTGGTCTTTGGGGTCCTGTGACACGTAAGTGAAGTTCCTCAAATATGCCTTCGGTTTCCATCCCATCTCCTTTGCCTTTTCTTCCGTGCAAATCAGACATGCTGAGGCACCATCAGTCTGTAAAATTAACCATAGAGACTATGTAAAAGAAGCCATAGGAAAACATATTCACTGTAAGGCAATTTGGTTTAACATCACCAATTCTCCTTCTCAGAGGAGGCCAGGGCACTGCCATCTTTTGGAGGACTTACTGAAGCAGGAAACCAAAGGTTGTATGTCTTTGCTAGAAATTCACTTGCTAGGCAAGATTCAAACTGCCACCACTCCTGAACCCCGCAACAAGTGGCAACACCACAATCAGCTCACTGGCCGATTGAGTAACAAAATATCTCAATTTTACCCACAAACATGCCTCCAAGCCATTTTTGTCATAATCATTTTATCCTTTTTTTATATTCGTGATTGTCTACTCATTGCTTTCTTACATATTCATGATTATGTCTATTAATTGCTTTCTTACAGGTGAACAATGACTGCAAAATGGTATATCCTAAAGCATTAATAAGATAATGAAGATTCATTTTGGTATAGCTGAACCACTTGCACTTCCTACTGGCTCTGGAAGAACAAAAACTAATAAACAATATTTGTTCTTCAAAGACTACCTCCTCTGTGAGGGGGAAAAAGCATTTGGTGCATGTATGGTCTTCACAGTAGACAATAATCTATCTCAAAATAAACATGCATTTAATGCAAACCACCTTTGTTTATCCAAGACTATAAACACTACTTTTTCATATCTACTGCTCTGAAAAAGAAAACACTACATCCTACACTGCCCCACCTCTGCCCTCCAGATGCAGAAAGCAGTGATATAATCACTTCCATATGTCACATTTCTTCTCAAAAACACTTAAGATACATCATGTCTACACTACCCCTTCCTTTGCCAAACCTACACCATTCCTTTTATGCATTTCTCATTGTCCTTAAACAGCAAAAAATATCCGAAACTAGAAATACAGAATATTTCCGTGAAAATAGACGAGGGAGTCATGAAGTCTTCTTCACTGGTCAACAGATGTATCTGTAAGAACATGGTACATGCTCTGCGACTTCATGAATCCCATACTAAACTCAACTTCAACATTCACCCACTGTACATTTATCTTAGCACCTTCAGACTAAAACTACCTAGTCTCCTGCTACATTCTACAAAGCGATATGGTCTGATACGGTTTAACATCACAAACTCCCCCCTATTGGAAGGCTAGGACGGTGTCCCTCACAGAGGACTTTGTAGCATGGAATTTAATGAACCATGCCCTTGGTTCAACTTCGCCGGTGGCAGGATTCGAACCGCCATCCCTTCGACCTTCGCTGCAAGTAAAAGATGCCCTAACCCGCTCAGCCACTGAGCTTCCTACGAAGTAAACAGGGTAAAAAGGGACATTTTATTCAGCCCAAAGAGCCCCTCAGTACTCCAAATGAAAGCAAGGAAGCTGATGGGGAAAGAAGACAGGAGGCAGGGAGGTCTCGGCAGACAATCTGTTCCTTTGCACAAGGATTGTGCCAGATACCGAGACAATTCCCTGTCCCAGTTTTCTTGCAGGAGACCTGCAGCCCAGTAGCCCCCAGGTAACTGTTTACGGCTGTTGCCAGTTACCCAAAGGCCACAAGTCTTCAGCAAGAGACCAGTGGCAATGGATGAAAACTTGCCAAGTAATGTACATTCAGTCCAATCCATTGCTCCTGGTGTCTCTTGCAAAGACCTGTGACCTGCAGGTAACTGGCCTCCAGGTAGGTCCACAAAAGTCTCACCAGTCAATAACATTCACATACATACATATACCAAAGGCTTTTTCCCCCTACACGGGGGGAGGCCAAACAACATTCACAATCGCAATTAAAATACCAATGTTCTTGAAAGACTAAACTACACACCAAGAATGAAGCATTCGCAGCTGTGATGGTTCCATGTGGTTTGATAAAAGCGGGTTTCAGCTTGGCCATCTGCTCTGGTGTGGAAACCCTGATACCATTGTCCTTCTCTATGATTTCGTTGACACCGGGCACTTTGACCGGCACCAGATCAGTCAAATGACCTGTAAAATAAAGTAAAACTAGTGTTAGTTGAACTGCTTTGGCCCCTATAAACTTCAAACATGAATTAACATAAGGGTATGATGATGATGATGATGATATGGTTTAACGGCACAAACTCCCCCATATCGGAAAGCTAGGACGGTGCCCCTCACAGAGGGCTTTGTAGCATGGAATTTAATGAACCATGCCCTTGGTTCAACTTCGCTGGTGGCAGGATTCGAACCACCATCCCCTCGACCTTCGCTGCAAGTAACGATGCCCTAACCTGTTCAGCCAGGAATGACAGCAGATGGGAAGAGAGTAAGTGAAACAAGAGCTGTATTTTAAAGAACTGCAGAATATAGCTATACCAAAAGGCTTTTTACCCCTTGTAAGGGAGGTACTCAGCCACGGCATCCACCCCCTACCCATCCCACATACATTTGTCTCCCTTTTATTGTAGCTTCTTGTGGATAAAGGACCATCCCTGGCCCCTACCTTGTTGCTATACCAAAGATGAAATATCAGAAAGCAGTGGGATTGAGTGACGCAAGTGCGGGGATGAGCAAAAAATGGGGGCAAGATTTAATTATTATGGGTGATGTATGAGGAGGAATGGGTGGGGGGTGAGGGAGTATGTGTGAGAAATAATTTGATGCATCCTGAAGGGATTTCTCCTTCTCTTTTTCTGCATGAGGGGATGGAGTTGGGGGGGAGTTGCTGATTTAATAAAGCAGCCTTGCTGTGGATGTGCTGTGTCTTGCAACACTGCTTCTGACCCAGGGCAGTGGGCAAGATGCAGGATGACCTTGTCATCCAGGTGCCAAAATAAGAGGGAGGGAAGAGGGTGAAGGGGAATGGAATATAATAGGGATGGAATGGATGGGACTGGTTTTTATGCCTTTGTTTTTTGGCTACCTCCCTTATAAGGGGGAAAAAATCCTTTGGGATATGTATGTCATGTATTATGATGGGAGTGTGCCTGAAGGCTGGAAACAATGTTAACTGTATCTACTAAAAGGTTTCTTCCACCTTACAATGGAGGTAGCCAGCAAAGGCATGCACCTACCCCACACCCATTTCCCTTTTATCTTGGCTTCTTGAGGATAAAGGGTCTCCACCCCCCTCATCCTTGGGTCATAAGCAATACAGCACGATATTGCTGCAATGGGAAAATAAGCTAAAAATATTCTTTTATCTATATACCACCACGTGGAATATATAGGATATGGAATGGGTGGTAGTAGTTTCTATGCCTTTTTCTTTTTGGCTACCCCCATGTAGGGGGGAAAAGCCTTGGGTATATGTACATATGTAACTATATACCAAGGGCTTCTTTCCCATTATAAGGGAGGTAGCCAACTCAAAGACAATCCCACTCCTATCCACCATCTTTGTTTACATATCTTAGTTCTTCATGGATGATGGATCATCCCTGTCCCCTGCCACTACCTGAGTCAGAAGCAACGTAGGAAGACACAGCATATCCAAAGCACTGCAACTTCGTTTACAAAGCAATCCTCCCTCCTCGTCCCCTCGTGTGAAAAATTAGGAGAAGAGAGAGAACTCCCTTCAGACTGCATAAAAATATCATCCATACACAACTATTCTCTACTCATCCCTATCCCTTACCTTCTCCCTTTCTTGCTCAACAGGCATCCCCCTCTTACTCAAAGCCCCTTTCACCCCATCTATCCACCTCATCCTCAGTCATCCCCTCAAGTCCACTCCATCCACCTCTGCTTTCAACATCTCTTTGGCTCATCTTTCTTCACTCATTCTTTCCATGTGTTCATACTATCAGCCATGTGCCAGCTCCCTTTCCACCCTTGCTTTCCTCCTCACCTCCTCATTTCTCACTCTATCCAACCTTGTAATACCTATCATACTTCTCAGACACTTCATCTCACAGAAGAGGACACAAAAACAAACTAAAGACGGTTACAGAAGAGACCTAAAAAAGCTTCCTACATAAAGTGATCGATGTCTGGAACAAACTGAACAGAGAAACAGTGAATGCCAGAACTATACACGATTTTATGAACAAACTGGATGTGGAGAGATACGAAAACGGGTCACTACAAGCATAGCTCTCATCCCATAAAATACATACATACATACATATACCAAGGCTTTTTCCCCCTTCCAAGGGAGGTAGCCAAAAAGGGAAAGGCATAAAAACACTCCCACCCATTTCATCCCTAAATACACTCCACACCCCTCCCACCCTTCCTCTCATCTGAGCACCTCCTGGATGACGGGTCATCCCTGCACCCTGCCCACCGCCCTGGGTCAGAAGCAGTGTCGCAAGACACAGTACATCCACAGCAAGGCCGCTTCATTTAATCGGCGACCCCCCCTCTCCGTCCCCCTTTGCATATAAGGAGAGGACAGGGAGAGAAATCCCTTCGGGCTGCGTCAAAAATTACTCACACATACTACCTCACCCCCCCGCCCATTCCTCCTCATGCAGTCACAACATCATCCATATACAACCATTCTCCACTCACCTCTGTCTTCCGTCCTCTCCCTTCCTTCCTCAACAGACATTCCCCTCTTCCCCAAAGCCCCCTTCACCCCATCCATCCACCTCATCCTAGGACGTCCCCTCATGTTCACTCCCTCCACATCTGCCTTCCATACCTCTTTTACTAGTCTTTCTTCACTCATTCTTTCCATGTGTCCAAACCATCCTAATATTCTTTCATCAACCCTATCTCCCAAATCCTTTTTCACCCCTGTTCTCCTCCTCACCTCCTCATTTCTCACTCTATCTAGCCTAGTAACCCCCACCATACTTCTCAGACACCTCATCTCAAACACATTCAAACTCCTTCTCTCTTCTTCTCTTATGTTCCACGTTTCTGCCCCATACAGTGCTGTTGGCACAATCACTCCTTCATACAGTCTCCTCTTCGCATCCATTCCCAAATGTCTATTTCTCATTACACTCTTTAAACCCGTAAAATACAACTAGTTAAATACATTAGTTCTCCTTTCTGTCTCTTAAATTCCAAGTCATCCCAAGCAGTGCTGTAGACAAGATCACCCCTTCACAATTTTCTTCGCTTCCATTCCCAGATACCTATTTCTCATGATACTTTTCAACCCCTGAAGACATTTACTTGCTTCTCTCGGACTATAATTTACCTCCAACCCCATTCCTCCATTTCCTGCCATATGCAACCACAAATACTTAAAAATGTCCACTTTCTCCAGTCTCTCTCCTTTAAGACCTACTTCCAACTCGTCATCCTCTCCTCTTGCACATCTCATCACCTTACTTTAACCCCTTCCATATGATGACGCCTACGTAGGCGTCATGAGGAGCAAGTGGGTACGCGAGGATACCGATGTCGGCGTCTTGATTATATATATTGTAGTTGTACCTTCGTGACCCCCATACTCTGTAAACTGGCTTCATCATATTTTCTATGGTTATCAAAATTCACGGGTGAAAGAGAACAAGCAATACAGCGGTAACTTCATTTTTTATAATGCGAGTATTATGACACAACATCGCATGTCTGGCAGCTAATACTGCCCGCAAGATTTTGGCCCGGAGTGAAGGGGTTAACCCATATTTACCTTTAACCACTTCAATACGGGACTTAAATCTCGCGGGCAGCAGCCAATGCCAGCCGTATGACGTAACGAAATAATATTCGCATCATAAAATATAGTCGCCGCTTATATCGATCGTTCTCTCTTTCACCCGCGAATTTTGAAAACCACAGAGAATGGGATTCAGGGCGCATTTGGGAGAATGTAAAAACACAGGGGCGACTACAATAAATATAATCAAGACGCCGATATGGCAGCGTCACGAATCCACTTGCTCCTCATGACGCCTACGTGTGCGGCACCGTATGGAAGGGGTTAACTTTCTCCTATCGCATACTTTTCCAAGCTCTGTCACTAACTGCCTTAATCCCCCCCTCATACTATGAAATTAAACTCAATTCACAACATACCTTTTGTCTCAGCCTCTTTGGCAAAAGCATGAGATCTCCTGGCAAAATCATCTTGCTCTTGTCGCGACACCTGGAAGGCTGCAGCAAGACGGTCAGCAGAGTGTCCCATGGTTTCGTTGGTTGAAAACTCGGCAACAGCAGGAAGTTCTGGGATGAGGTGCTTCATAGAAATCTGAGACAGGAGACTTAGTCGAGCACCTGCAGTAAGAAAAGTTATGGTCAGTACCTCATCAACTATGAAGCACTTGAGAGCCCAACTAGTGAACCTCAAAACTTAAAAATAAATAAATAAATTAATAAAAAAATAAATAATAAAAAAAATAAAATAACAATAATAATAATTCCATTACAGTACAAACTGGAATTGATGTGGAGGTCAATTATAGAGTAAAGGAAGATGAGGATGATTGGTATATAGTTCCATGCAAGATCCCTCACTCTCATTACATTTCATAAGTGCAACAAATTGAATGGGAAAAAATTGACATGCCTACTCTCCTTGCTTTTAAAGGTTAGAGCAGTTTTGAACATCACTAAAACACAAGAAATTACCTGGAGTCTTGGCCTTATTAAGCTTCAACATGAGAGCTCTCATCTTGCGAGAATGACGGATGGGTACGTCAGACATGAATTCTATGCCTCCAGCAATGCAAGCATCATAAACGCCTGCATGCATAAGACCAACACCTGAAAAGAACAAACACCATACAACAATGTGTCTCACATCAATCTTACAAGAGCAAATAAGATAAACATCTCACTCTTACATCTCAAAAGATTAAAAATTAATTAAAATAAATTAAAACACACACACACATTTTATATATATATATATATATATATATATATATATATATATATATAAATTAGAGCAGACAAGAATCTAGATTCATCTATATACAGAGCTTTTTCCCCCTTATAAGGGAGGTAGCTAAGTCCGAGATACATATCTATTCCCACCCATTGCACTCCCCTCGACCACCCTTTCCATCCCTCCCATCTCAGCTCCTCATGGATGGCGGGTCATCCCAGCATCCGTCAACTGCCCTAGGTCAAACACAATGCATCAAGACACAGAACATCTACAGCATGGCAATTTCACTTAATAGGCCAACCTCCTCTCTCCATCCCCTCATGCAGAAAAAGAGAAGACAGCCTTAGGCTGCATTACATTATTCACACATAAGCACCCCTTGGACCCCATCCCATCCCTCCCTTGCATAAAGAGTATCATCCATACACAATCATTCTCCTGCCTTCTCCCTTCCTTGATCAACAGACATTCCCCTTATCCCCATCCATCTATCCCTTTCATCCTCTGTCGTTCCTTCAACTTCACTCCCTCCACTTCTGCTTCCACACTTCTTTTACTCATTTTTCATCTATCATTCTTTCAGTGTGTCCAAACCATCCCAATAAACTTTCATCTGCCATCTCCTTTCCACTCCTGCTCTCCTCCTCACCTCCTCATTTCCCACTTATCCAACCTACTCATAGTAAACCCTACTATACTCAGACATTTCATCTCAAACATTTAAATTTCTCTTAAATTCCAAGTCTCTGCCCCATAAAATACCATCAGCACAATCACCCCATCATACAATCTCCTCTTTGCATCCATTCCCAGTTGTCTATTTCTCATAACATTTTCAATCCCTCAAGCCATTTTCTTGCTTCTCTCAATCTACAATTTACCTCCACCTCCATCCCTCCCTTTACTGCCACATGTGACCCCAAATACCTAAAGTTATCCACTTCCTCCAGCCTCTCTCATTTTTAGATTTACTTCCAATTTACTGCCATCTCTTACCCTTGTACATCTCATCACCTTACTTTTACCCACTTTCAACTTTTTTCTATTGCATACCTTTCCAAAATCCGTCACTACCTATCCTCCACTCTCGAATTACCTTCCACCAAAAATAATGTGACATTCACCCACTCTCTCCTCTAAGAAAATGTACATCCAAAACTCTTCCTACTCTTCTGGGTATCACCATATAGTCCATTAAAGCCCTACCACCCTCTCCCATGTGTACTTATACTTGCTTTTTTTCCCTAAACATTGTGTTAGTTGTCATCAACTCTCTCTCTAGACATGACTCCACCATCAACTCTCAACTATGATTTTTTTTCCTGGAACTCCACAATTCCCAACCACTCCATTCATCTACTACTCTACCATTGAGATCTGCCAATACTACTACATTGGCATTTCTCCTTAAATCCTCTATGCACTCGTTTAATTCTACCCAAAAAGCCTCTCTTTCCTCTACACTCTTTTCACTACCAGGGACCCACATCTCCCTTCCAAGTTTCACCTTCATCTACATTAACCTTGAAGAAATATCCTCCCACTTCACCATACACTTACCTATTTCTTTACTTACTAATATAACCACCCCTTCTCTCCCTCATCCTCTCTTCACTCCCAACACCCTACCCACTATACTCCCAAACTCAAACTTGTCCCTCTCTTTCAACTTAGTTTCACTCAGTGCCAACATATCCATCTTTCTTCTCACAAACATACTACCTATCTCTTCCCTTTAACTCTCATATGTACCACACCCACGCACATTAAATCACCCAAACCTTAGGGTTCTAGTTGAAACACTCCTCCCAGACCTTTCTTATGTATTTGCTTTTTATAGGAATATCCCCTTCAGGGCTACAGAGAGTAGGATACCTAGTCCCATCCTTCGTTCCATTTTAGTTGTCTTTTATGACTCAAGTGGGAACACTGTGGCAGTATTCTTTTTACTCTACCACAGCCTTTGGCGAAATTGGAAACACATATTCAGAGAAGTGGTACAGGATAGTAATTAGGGTGGGGGGACAGCATAATGGAGGGACAGTTGCAGTATAAGTAAAGTAGCACTATTTCTCTATGAACAGACTTCCTCTAACACAGACAAAATGACGTGTGGCTCTGATCTGTAGGAGCACCCTATATAGACCCTTTAAAGTTCTTAACTCCTGGGCCATGACCCAAAGTTGGGTTGTCAAGCCATTTGCAAGGGTCCCAATATTCCCGATGAAAATATTATCATAAGTAATACTGTACTCAAATACCTAAATCATTAACATCTGAGCAAAAAATTATAGAGACGATACAATTGCGTACATATATTCTACATTTTAAATGAAATTAAATGCTTAAGAGGGTATGGGGTCGCCACAGTCGATCTAGACAGGATTTTGGGTTTCTGCCAAAAAAGAAAAGAAAAAAGAAATAAAAAGGAAAGTTACTCACAGGTAGTGATTGCTTGGTTGGAGGAAATGCAGGCCATCGTTACTGTATGAGCTGGGATCTTGTCCGAAAATCCCGCACCCAAAGCGGCTTCACGAGCAACATTGGAAGTTTTCACCTCCTGGATCACAGTGCCCATCACAATGTAGTCAACCGCATCTTTTTCAATTCCCGTTTTCTTCACCAAACCCCTTGGAGAGAATTAACATAAAAACCTCAGTTAAAAACATTGTAAATCTTACAAATATTTTGAGAACTAATAAATTCTGCCCAATTTCCTACAAGATTTACAAAATACTTTTAATATCTACTGATGGTGACTGGAATGTATAGCTACTATCCTTGCATGTGAACTCATTTTTCATTCATACCAAAACTGCAGTCCATATACTATTACTAAGTCTTCCCTAAACTTGCTCCAGCAGAACAAAAATCTTTGGGTTTCCTCAAAGCTTTTCCCCACAAAGTGCTCCACACAGAGCTGTGACACATTCAACTAACATCAGTACAATGATACCAAGATCTATCCAATCTTATAATCCCAAATAAGAATGTTCAAAAACTTAAATACAAATATATCAGACTTCCAAATTAATGTTAAAATATCATTACTACATACTGGAGAGAATGCCGAGCAAGGTCATGTGGCATTAATTTCTGGTAAGAAGTCCCGGACATAAGAAAGGGGGTCCGAACACCATCCACCAGCACGATGTTCTTCATCCCTGGCTGGGCTAGAGTCTCTTTCGTCTTTGCAGCAGCAGCCATCTGTGGGACGCTGGTGCTGAGGGATCGTAGTCCAACTGTAAGAGGAGAAAAAAAATGTAAACCATTTCTACTACTTTATGGATTCATATCATTACAGAGCAGTAATAACTCAATCTGTTACCTACAACATTTCCTGCCTCATGACGCATATATAGGCGCCATCATAATGAAGAGAGGTGGTGGTGGTAGTAGAGGGAAACGAGTTTCAAATGAGAGGGTGTGAAGAGAGGCATGCAAAGCGGACAGGCAGATGGAAGAGTTGGTGGTTCAATTAATCCACTGCCCCAGTTCTCTTGCAGATTTATGGCCAACCCAGAAACAACCCATGGCAGTATTATTTCTGCAAAAGTCTATCACATGGCTCATCTTTTTATTCTACACCACCTCATCTCATCAATTTAAGTTAAAGTTGCCAGGTTTCAGTTCCGAAATCAGTCACAAAGACTCTTCTCAGAATGTCAGCCAAGGCATACCTTAAACCCTTTGATACGATGATGTAGGCATCACGAGGAGCAGGTGGGTACACGAGTATGCCGACATCATCTTGATTATATTTACTTTTGTAATTGTAGCTGAGTGACATCCATATTCTGTGAACTGGCTTGATCATATTTCCCGTGGTTATTAACATTCAGAGTGAAGGAGAACAAGTATTACAGTTGTACATACATACATACATATACCAAGGCATTTTCCCCCTTACTAGGGAGGTAGCCAAAAAGAAAAAGGCATAAAACCATTCCCACCCATTCCATCCCTAAATACACTCCATCCCCTCCACCCTCCCTCTTATCTTAGCATCTCCTGGATGACAGGTCAACTTTATATTTTATGATGCGAGTATTGTGATGCATCATCGCACGTCAGGCAGCTAATGCTGCCTGCGAGAATTCGACTTGTACTGAGGAGGTTGATCCTCCAAGCCACAGCAGTAACCTTCCCAGTAAACAGCTTGGGTCACATGAAGAATAGTCACCCCATGTGATCTCACCTGAAGAATTGTCACCCCAGTATGCTAAACATCAACAGTGGAATAAAGATTAGGTTAGGTTACATTAGGTTTGGTTTGGTTGAATGAGGATTATGCTTATTCTCATCAACTTAAACAACCGAAGATTCGTAAACCCAGGAAGGCCCACATGATTGTCACCCTGTCGACCCCATGATTACATATACCAATGGGTTTTTTTTTTTCTTACAAGGGAGGTAGCCAAAGTCAAAAGGCATAATTTCACTCCCATCCACTCCACTCCCACTCACCACCCCTCCCTCCCTCTGTTTTTGGTTTCTCCTTAGCTCCCATGATTATGAGGCGATATAAATTCTCTTTGGCTACACAATGTAATGTATGTAACATACATGCACTCCACATAACAGTGATTGTGGAGAGATGAGGAGGGGGTCCTGTATGTTATATTAAAAGCTAGATGTTACAGCAACGCAATTTGCTCCTCTACCCTGCCACTCCTAAACATAGCAAAACAAATTACTAACACCACTATTGGTGTTCTATCTACCAAAATTCATCCACCCTTGCACCTACTTAGGAGGGCAACTGGGGGGGGGGCAAAAATTTAAAACTAGTGATTTGCAGTAGAAATGAAAATAAGATTCATATGATTTCAGATTTCTTTTTCTTTATCATGGAAGATGGACCTCTGCATTAAATGTACTCAGTGAAGAGGTTTCATGTTATGCTATACAGTATAGAACAAGGTTTCTTGTACGCCTTCTGTATGGTGATTATACCATGGTCAATGTCTGTTACCACGTTGTCAGTTCAGTCAGGTTGGCTGGGATACATTGGGTAACATAGATTAGGTTAAGTTAGGAAGTTAAGTAAAGTTAGGCTTGAGTTGTGTAGGTTAAGTTAGACTAGGTTTAGCAAGGCTATACTCAGTTAGTTGATGTTGCTTTGCTTAAGTTTGGCTGCGGTATTTGTGAATTTTTGGCTCGCCCACTATTGTTAGGTTAGTTTAGGTTAGGAAGTAATTTCCTAACCTAACCAAACAATAGTGAGCAAGATGAAATTTCACAAATTCCTTGGCTAGATTTGGTTAGGTGAGGTTAGACAGATTTATGATGCCACAACAGAAGATCAGGTGCAAGAAAAATTGCAGGACCAACAAGTGACATGTAAATAAAATTGCAAGACCACATAAATCAAATTGTTCAAAATGGACCAGGTTAGGAGATTAAACATTAAATTTTACAACTGACACTCCTCACACATTTCCGAAAGGACTTGGTCGGAAGTGTTATCTGCAAATAATCTAATCAGTACCAATAAACCTATCATCAAATGATCAACAATTTCACATCTCATTATATTTTGTTCCAATATAGAACTTTGTTTTCTTCAGTCTTCAAATTGATAAGCCGGATTTAAAGAGTGCCAAAAGGTCTATTAAGATAAGTTACATGAATGATCTGGCATCATATAGGTACCCCCACAAAATTTTCAAAAAACAAATAACCCTTGAATTATTGTTGCGTATGAAAGACAACTTTATTAGAAACAAAATGCTTTTTAAATTTTTGAAATAGCTTAAAAAATAAGGGAGATACGATTTTTTTTAATTATTTTTTTAGCCCGCATTTTTTGCTAGACTTTACCATAACAAAGTGTTAGAATTAAGGGTGGTATTTTGTAAAGATTTCGGTAAAGAAATACACATTAACTCTAAACCACTGGTCCAATTTAATTAAAATTCGGAATACTTAGGTTTTATGGATTAACAAATCGCATGAGCATGTCAAAAACAATGTGAGACATCTCCATCATACCATATTTGCCTTTTCATGGCAGTCATGAAGCTGTCAATGGTGGGTCTCGCTAAACGCCGACCGAAGTCGACCAACGCTGGCCAAAACCACACAATAACGGTTTTTGCTCAAATGCATAATTTATATATAAAAAATAGCATATGGTTGCATTATTTGACCTATTTTCTTTAAAATGTGTGATTTCCATGTAAAATGATCAAAGAGAAGTTACGCTTTTATCCTCTGTAAAATTACCAACCGGCAACCAACGCCGACCAAACCCAAACAATGACGGCTTTTGCATGACAAAAACGTAACTTCTCTTTGATGATTTTACATGGAAATCACACATTTTAAAGAAAATAGGTCAAATAATGCAATCATATGCTATTTTTTATATATAAATTATGCATTTGGGCAAAAACCGTCATTGCGTGGTTTTGGCTTTGGTCGACGTTGGTCGGCAGTTGGCGGTTGGTAATTTTGTAGAGGATAAAAACGTAACTTCTCTTTGATGATTTTACATGGAAGTCACACATTTTAAAGAAAATAGGTCAGACAATACAACCATATGCTAATTTTTATTTAAAATTATACATTTGAGCAAAAGCCAGCGTTTTGGTTTGGTCTGCCTTGGTTGCCGGTTAGTAATTTTGCAGAGGATAAAAACGTAACTTCTCTTCGATCATTTTACATGGAAATCACACATTTTGAAGAAAATATGTCAAATAATGCAACCATGTGCTATTTTTTATATATAAACTATGCATTTGAGCAAAAACCGTCATTGTGTGGTTTTGGTCGTCAATGGTGATGGACGCATAAGATTCATGGGTGACATGCCTATATGTGATGACCCTAAGCTCAAACATTAAGTGATCAACGCTCTTAAGCTTCTCATATCCGGGAGAAAATAGGTTGATAAACACGTTTATGTATATTTAAATAATATTTAGTGATACCTTACCTTAATATTTTTACTCGGAAAACTATGTTGCCGAGTTTGATAACCAAATTTCCGTTCGAATCGCTGAAGACATTTTCTATTTAAAGAATTGGGCATATACTTGCAAAACAACAAGGTAATTTTAATATCTTGCGCATCCGCTGAACGCGGGAAGCATTCAAATTAACTAAACAGAAGCTGGTGGTCCGCAAGAAATGGCGACGTAAACATTACATGGTCGACAGTGGCGCCGCGCGCGGATTCCGGGGTACCTACATCATTCCAAATTAAGGTCAACAAATTTAAATAAACCATGAGTAATTTTTGGTAGGGTAATTCAGTTTTCATGCCCCTCGAACTAGTTCTAGCTTTATTCATCAGAGCTAAACAGTTGCCTTTTTAGTAAATATTATGGACCCAATCTATAATAGTTTCAACAGAAAATTCTGTATTTTGACGGTGACCAACCTATATAGGAATATGATTTAGTTCGGACTTCATAGAACATGAACATGTGTATCTATTATTGTGTACGACTTGGGTGAACTCATAACACTTACCATTGTTGAAATGTTGGATATACGAGAGAGTTCTTGCAGTCATTTGTGCCATTGCTCCTCTCTAGCTTCTCCCTCAGTCATAAGATTTCGGTGACGAAAGCCTAAGAGTTAGGAGTGTGGGGTCAAAGTCTTGTCAACAGAAGCGCTATATATACAGCGTTTTTTCTCCACCTTGGTTAGATTTATTCCTTTTAGATTTCTGCAATTGATTCAAAAATAAAACATACGATTTTTGGGAATGTTTCGTGTCTATTGATTTATTAGAGTATTTAGTGTCCTCAAATTGTGATATTCATTGGTCACAGTCATTTTTAAAATATCGCTAGAGAAGTGTGGATAATAGTTAAAACTGATAAGAATACCCAGTTGTTGTAAATGACAATAACAAGTAAAGCCTAAAAATGACAAGATACTTTTCTCTTATAAAATAGGAAATAAGCAACTGAGAAATGGAAGTTACTCACATTTATACCAAAGGCTTTATCCCTATTACGGGTGGGATCGGCAGGTCAAAATACAAACCGACAGCAAACACAACCTATTTCACTCCTTAGCACCTCGTGGATGAAGGGTCAACCCTGTATTCAGCAACACCACTGGGGTCGACGGCAACGCAGAAAAGATACAGCGCATCCGATGCTGGGTCAGAAAACCGAGGCTGGTTTAACCCACTGATTCACTATATGTCGACCCCACCTCCTCATATCATTATTATGAGAAGATCACGATGTACGACCAGGGTTCATTCACTCCTATAACCTTTACGACTTCAGGTGGGATGTGTCCTAGAGCAAAGGCATTCTACGCTTGGCTGGCAGAGGTGATGGCTTTCAAAGAAACAACAACCAAAAAGCAGCATTGTTTCATGGATGAGATGTAGAATGGCATTCTCACTCCTCAGATCAGTCCTCCTATGCCTGAGAGGTACCTGGTCCCCACCGCCCAAATCAGCACACATACAAAACCTAGATTTTGAGCAGAAAGTGGTTGACAGTGGGATAAATGAACTTCTGTATTAGGCACTATTAAAAAAAAAAAAAATAAAAAGGTTGTCGACCACAGTCATGGGCGGGAGAGGGGCTAATGAATTGTCTGTGAGAGAAAGATCCTTATTGCTTCCACCACACAGTTCCACGAGGGTGGAGGTTGTATTAATACAAAAAAAGTAGTAGTAGTAGTATCATTATCATTATTGCTGTTATTATTATTATTATTATTATTATTATTATTATTATTATTATTATTATTATTATTATTATTATTATTATTATTATTATTATTATTATTATTATTATTATTATTATTATTATTATTATTATTATTATTATTATTATTATTATTATTATTATTATTATTATTATTATTATTATCATTATTATTATTATTATCATTATTATTATTATTATTATTATTATTATTATTATTATTATTATTATTATTATTATTATTATTTTTTTATTATTATTATTATCATTATCATTACTATTATCATCAATATCATTATTATTATCATTATTATTATCATTATTATTATTATTATTATTATTATTATTATTATTATTATTATTATTATTATTATTATTATTATTATTATTATCATTATTATCATTATTATTATTATTATTACTATTATTATGATCATTATCACATTATCATTATTATTATTATTATTATTATTATTATTATTATTATTATTATTATTATTATTATTATTACTGTTATCATTACTCTTATCATTATTATGATTGTTATTGTTGTTACTGTTATTATTATTGTTATTATTATTATTATCATTATTATTATCATTGTTGCTATTATTGTTATTGTTATTACTATTGTTATTTTGTTATTATCATTGTTATCATTTTTATTATTATTATTATTATTATTATCATTATTATTATTATCATTATTATTATTATCATTATTATTATTATTGCCATTATTATTATCATTATTATTATTATTATTATCATTATTATTATTATTATTATTATTATTGTTATCATTATTATTATTATTATTATTATTATTATTATTATTATTATTATTATTATTATTATTATTATTATTATTATTATTATTATTATTATTATTATTATTATTATTATTATTATTGTTATTACTACTACTACTACTACTACTACTACTACTACTACTACTACTACTACTACTGCTGCTGCTGCTGCTGCTACTACTACTACTACTACTACTACTACTACTACTACTACTACTATTTTTTTTTTCTTTTTAAGTACGACCTCCATCCTAGTGGAACTGTGTGGTGGAAGCAGCAGGGTACCACTACTACTACTACCACTACCACTACTACTGCTAGGGTAGACAAGAAGGCACTGTGGGAGGTATTGCAGATATATTGGATAGGAGGCAAGCTGTTAAGTGCAGTCAAGAGTTTTTAAGCGAGCAGTAGAGCTTGTGTTAGGATTAGAAATGGAAAGAGTGAATGGTTTGAGGTAAAGGTGGGACTTCGTCAGGGATGTGTTATGTCACCCTGGCTGTTCGATTTATACATGGCTGGGGTGGTGCGAGAGGTAAACGCAAAGGTAATGGGTCGGGGTTTGGAGATAGTTAAAGAAAATGGAGAAAAATGGGAGATGAGCCAGTTGTTGTTTGCTGACGACACTGCGCTTGTGGCAGGATTTAATGAGGGGTTGAGGAAGTTAGTGACGGAGTTTGAGAAGGTGTGCGAAAGAAGGAAGTTGAAGATAAATGTGGGTAAAAGTAAGGTGATGAGATGTACTAGGGGAGAAAGTGGCTGCAGACTGGAAGTGAGTATTAATGGAGAGAGGGTGGAGGAGGTGGATAGTTTTAGATACTTGGGTGCGAATGCGGCGGGAAAGGGAGGAGTGGAGGTGGAGGTAGAATGTAGATTGAAAGAAGCAAGTAAATTGGTGGATTAAAAGCGTAATGAGAAATAGACATTTGGGAATGGATGCTAAGAGGAGATTGTGTGAAAGAGTGGTTGTGCCAACAGTATTGTACGGGGCAGAAACATGGAACATAAGAGAGGAATAGAGGAGGAGTTTAAATGCGTTTGAGATGAAATGCCTGAGAAGTATGGTAGGGGTTAATAGGCTGGATATAGTGAGAAACGAGGTGAGGAGGAGAACGGGGGTGGAAAGGGAGTTGTGATATAGGGTTGATGAAAGGGTATTGGGATGGTTTGGACACATAGGAAGAATGAGTGAAGAAAGATCGGTTATAGAAGGGTGGAAGGCAGAGGTGGAAGGAGTGAATATGAGGGGGCGTCCTAGGATGAGATGGATGGACGGGGTAAAAGGGGCATTGGGAAAGAGGGTAATGTCTGTTGAGGAAGGACGGGAGAAGACAGAGGATAGGGATGAGTGGAGAATGGTTGTGTATGGATGATGCTGTGATGCATGGAAGGGAGAGGGTGGAAGATGGGGGGTGAGGGAGTATGTGTGAATGATATTCTGACGCAGCCCGAAGGGCTTTCTCCCCGTCTTCTATTTTTCTGCATGAGGGGATGGAGAGGGGCTAGGTCGCCGATTAAACAAAGCGATCTTGCTGTGTCTTGATTCATTGCTTCTGACCCTTCTGGGCAGTGGGCGAGATGCAGGGATGGCCCGTCATCCAGGAGGAGCCAAGAAAAGAAGGGAGGGAGATGGGGAAAGGCGTTGGTATGTGCATTTGTGTGTTTTACACAGACCTTCCCTTTCCATCACACATCTACAAAACACACCACAAAAACTCTCCATCAATCCTGGCAAACACTCTCTCAACATCCATAAAAATGCAAACGATATCCTCACTTTTTGACTAAAAATTCGCATATTTCCCACGCACTCTCAAAGACACATAAAGATAAACTCACGGTTGAAGAAATCTTAGGTTAGGCGCAGCTGTATAGGTTCATAAGAGTTAAGATCAGAAAACTAAAAAAATAAATATCTAGTATAGAGAAAAATGCTGATATGAAAGGCAGATGAGTTAGCAAAACGCAATAACTATTTAAAATAATGTAGAGGAATATCATATAAAAATGGTAGAAAGTGACAACATTGTATTTAAAAAGGAAGAAATGCAAATATGAAATTCACCTAGCATAAACAAACTATGGAGAGTTTACAAAATTTAATGAAACTCATTTTTATCGACATGATAGATACCACCAATCTAAATATCTAAATTATAAAAACTAACAGGTGATGCACGAAAAAAAAAGATTAATAACCTAACAGAAAAAACAAGTGAAAGGAGATTGGTTTGTATGGGAGTAGGTAAATAAAGAAACATGTCAAGGATCGGGCATGATAAGATATGGAACGAATAGGCGCAATAGTCTGTAGAAAAGACAACCTAGAGATTACATAACTTCTGTTATCAGAGGAGAGTACAAAGTCTTGGGTTTTAGTGATACTGTTACAAGACGCTTGGCAAATTCAAGGACAATATGTTAACATTTGGCAGATTAAACAATGGTGTATGCCGACTTAAGAGTAAACGTAGGTCGAATAACAAAAGCGACGATTCTCATTGTTGTATCAATATAGTTTTATCTGGTTATTTATAAGTTTATCTATCTATTTATTCTATTTGTATATATATATATATATATATATATATATATATATATGTGTGTGTGTGTGTGTGTGTGTATATATATAAATATATATATATATATATATATATATATATATATATATATATATATATATATACACATATATATTTATGAATGGTAGGAATGGAAAGAAACGATTGAGAACAAGAGACTTTATTCCTCACCGGTTTCGCCTCAAAGGCGAAACCGGTCAGGAATAAACTCTCTTGTTCTCAATCGTGTCTTTCCATTCTTACCATTCATAAATCTGTCATGATGTCACAATATATATATATATATATATATATATATATATATATATATATATATGTATATATATATATATATATATATAAATGTATATAAATGTATATATATATATATATGTATACATATACTGTATATACATATATATATATATATATATATATATGTATATATGTGTATATATATATATATATGTATATATATATAAATGTATATATATGTATATATGTGTATATATATATGAATATATATATATATATATGTATGTATATATATACTGTATATATATATATATATATATATATATTACTGTTGAATGCTAAAGCACAAGTGGCATCAATGATTTTTAAAGAACATTTCTCTAACTTTCTAAGTATCATTTTCTCTTCATGGTTCAAACTCTGGAGGAAAGTACGAAAGTCCTCAGAGTGGTTTTCCATTTTATACCGACAGCTGTTTCAACCATTACACATGGTCGTCTTCAGGGTAAAACTTATTACAAATGTGAAAAAACATTAGAATATAAAGGCCCGTGGGCCGTAGAAACAACAGAGAAGAAACAAAAATGGTGGAATATGATTGGTGGGAATATGCGGGTGGGCGGGGCCAGGAAGGGGGCCCTAATCCAACGATGGGCTTATGTCACGTCTTGTCGGGTTGTCACTTCCGGTGAGCAAATGTCTAGATGCACCCTCTCGCCGGGACCTACGGGGAGCTAATGTCACGTCTTGTCGTCTTGGAACTTCCAGTGGGCAAATGTCACGGTGTGCGGGTCTGTTTTTTCTATTGAATGGGAGGACATGATCCGATGACTTCTGGACGTTTAATGTAGGCTGCTGTAAAGTAATACTAACTGTCTCGTCAATTATTAAGCATCCGTAGTTAGAGTCTGTGTGAATTATTTCGGTGTCCCTGATGAGGTCTTCCAAGCGCGGCTTCTTGTCATGTGTGTCGATGTAATGCTGGTGAATAGCTCCGTTATTTCGGTGTGCTAACAGTCGCCTTCTTAAGGTGGTCATCGTGTGTCCGACGTAGTTCATGTCGAGGGGCTTGCATGCCTATTCAGAGCATTTAAATTTGTTGGTGTTGTTTTTCATAATTAAGGAGGCTACCAGATTGGGACGGCTGGAGACTCTCAGCAAAACTCTCTCGTAGGGTTCTTTTGGTACAACTCCATCGTTGACAATCCTTCGGAGAGTGTCTACTTCCTGTCTGTAGGCCGTTCCATAGTCTATTTTATGAAATAGTGTAATATGTTTCTTTTTATCGTCAGTGGTCTGGGTTTGTGTGTGGAATCCTTCCATATTCCTCTTTATGACATCCTCAATGAGATCACAAGAGAAACCATTATTAGGTAACATCTGCCTTACACGCTCCAGTTCGGTATGGACGGCCTTCCACGTATTGCAGTGGGAAAAGGCTCTTCACACGTATGCCCCAACAACAGACCTCTTGTAGGAGTCTGGGCATTCTCCCCTTGCATTTAGGCAGCGTCCCACGTTGGTGGCTTTCGTGCAGACAGATGCGTAATGGTTCGAATTCTTCTCAACAAGGACATCAAAAAGGGGAGGGGGTTGATTCCTATGAAAAGTTTTTTTCGCCAAAGAGAGAGCGTTATCTAAAAATGTTCTAGGGTACTTTAATCCTAAACCTAGGTTAACAATAGACTCAAATTCTTCATCAATGAATTCCGGGCTGCATATCCGCAAGGCACGTAAGAACATAGAAGAAAATACAGATTTCTTTACTTTATCTTGGTGTTCAGAGTAATAATGAATATAAGAAAACACATTTGTCGGTTTTCTATGAAAACCGACAAATGTGCTCTCTTATATAGGTTTAGGATTAAAGTACTCTAGAACATTTTTAGATAACGCTCTCTCTTTGGCGAAAAAACTTTTCATAGGAATCAACCCCCTCCCCTTTTTGACATTAAGAATCTTTTAGTATTACCTTACAGTAACAATCTTTCTCAAGTTCCTCATCTACTTAAAACATGGAATGTTAAAGTAGCGTTTAATAACCCATGTACTTTTAAGAAATTAATAATTAAGAATTCTCCCGCTGATTCTGTTGGCTGCATATACAAAATCCCTTGCAGAGATTGTGAAAAATATTACATTGGACAAACGGGCAAAGAACTATCAACTAGAATTAAACAACATAAATATAGTGTTAAAACAGCACAAGAATCCAATGCTCTATTTGTTCACATGAAAGACTTCAATCATTGTATTAATTGGACTAATGCTTCCATTATCATTTCTTGTAATTCATTTGTCAATAGAAACATAATAGAAAGTAGTATTATAAAAAATTCTGAAGGTTCTACTCTTAATATCAGTAATGGCATTTATAAATTAGATAAATTCATCATTGATAGATAGATAGATAGATAGATAGACTTTATTTGGCAATAAATCAATGTACATGAAGTGCAAATAATGACAAGTTCGAAATAATAAATGTAAATTGCCGAGGATAACACAAAAAGCATGAACGCTTATTTCCATTGTGGTCCTCATCAGGTAATTTTTCTACAAAGTCACACGGACAAAACATACATAGGGGGTTGAGGGGACCAGAGACACTCATGAGTAATACCAGTCAGTACACATATGACACGTAAACATTGTTATAGATTTGCTAATATTACTGAAATGTTTGTACACATAGGAACATTGAGTCCAAATATTTGAGCACCATCCAAAAGGAACCTTGCATTAAGCAAAGGAACAACAAAATAATGTTAAACTGTAACAAAACAGTATGAGTGAGTACTATATCGGAGTAGTACCATTAATAATATATTGCATTTTTCTACATCTGTATCAACATGTATGAGTGAGTACTATATCAGAGTAGGACCATTAATGATATACTACAATATTCAACATCTGTAACAACATGTAGTTATAGTGAATCCTACACTGCAGCTAGGGTTACCTATTAATTAAATCTAACATTTTACCTGAATCTCAGGACGGAGTGGGCAAATACTATGAGTAGTACATTATAACCTGAAGCACCAGAGGTAGGGTAGAGGGGACCAGTACTCGAATGAGTAAAACAACAAGGAGAATGAGGAAAGAGGTCAGATCATAACTGTTCTCTGAACCTACCTGAGGCATATGCCATATTATGACTGGCAAAACAAAGGTGGAAACCAATTTGTAAACATCAATCATTGTTATGCTTAACTAAACTTCTGAAAAAGGGGGGGAGGGGAGGTCAGAAACAGTTATGAGTGAACGCAGATATGGATGGTATTACTCATGGATTCAGGTATCCCTCACTAAGCTAGTAGTACACAAAATCAAGGCTGTTCTCTGTCCATAGCTGAGACATATAGTAACCCTTGACTTTTTTCTTGAAGGTAACCTTGCTATTTGTCTTCTTAATGGACACAGGTAGTGAGTTCCATAGTTGAGCACCTGTGAAGTGAAAACTGTTTTTGGTGAAAGGACCTGCATGAGGTACGATAAGAGACTCTTGACTGTTCCGGGTTCGGTTCTCAGCCGATAATGTAAAATTACAGCTCACATATGAGGGAGCAGAATTATGAATGACATTGTAAACCTGGTTTAGTTTCAGCTGCTGGACAAGATTTGTAATCAGGTTGTATGTGACCAAAATTAATTTGGTGAATTGTGCTGTTCTCTAGATTTCTTTTTCATTGATGACTTTGTGTACCAAGACTTTTTCTTATTTCATATGTGACTTTTTGTGCTTTACCAGTTCCTTTCCTAGTGTAATATTTCGTGTCATCTTGTACTATGCCAGTTCCTTTCCTAGTGTTTAATTTTGTGACATCTCGTACTGTGCCTGTTCCTTTCCTAGTGTATTATCTTGTTATTTTTAAACCTCTTTGTAACACAACTTTTTCTGTATTCCCCTGAAGATGTGAATTACACGAAAGCGCTTGGGAATTATTGTTTTCTTCCGCTTTCCTTAGTGGTTACCAGAAAAAATATATATATATATCAAGTATATTTAATTGTGTTTGAATGACAACCACTGTGATTTGCCGAAAAAATGTCGATATTTTAGGATTCAAGTCTGCAACATCCTCCAAATTTTTAAAAAGATTTCTACGCCAAGAAATTTTAGATTGTTACCTGTTGTGTTACCTTGTGGCTGTTTCCATGTCTATATCTATTAAGGTGAGCAGTCACTGGTTGTCACTTCTTTCTATGAGAAATAATGGTGGAGAAATGGTTAAGCTGTAGGGAGATGTCAAGGTTGATATAGAATTTGAAACAAAATGCAGATGTGTTATTGAATCCCTCATCTCCACCCCAATTATTGATATGCACCTTGGGGACAGGAACCGTAATATCGTTAAATACTAACCTCACTTCCCCCAACCAAAAGCCTCGACAAACCCAGG
>NC_134813.1:26408813-26411313 GCF_046742065.1 Oratosquilla oratoria
AATGTGCCACCGAGGTCGGGCAAGGAGCCGGTACCTTTGCCCTGGGTGCTAAGGAGCTCAGGGACGCCTATTGGTAGGCTTGGGGATTGAATTAGAGAGAGAGAGAGAGAGAGAGAGGAGGGTGACTAGGAAGAGAGAGAGAAAGTTGGAGAAAGAGAGAGGGGGAAGAGAAAGAGAGGAGGGGAGAAAGGTGGAGAGAGAGAGGAGGGGAGCAGAGAGAGAGAGAGAGAGAGGTGGAAAGAGAGAGAGAGATTCTACTCTGTCAAGAAAATAAGATCAAATACTTGAAACTGTGAAGACCCATTTCTCTTTCTGTCCGGCCTTCTCCTCCTCCTCCCCTCTTCGCCTCTTCTTCCTCATCTTCCCCTACGTTTTCCTATTCCTCCTCCTCCTTCTCAACCTCTTCCTCTTCCTCCTCCTCATCATCATTTGTCCTCTTCCTCATCGTATTCCTCCTCTTCTCCCTTTTCTTCATCTTCCTTCTCTTCCACTTCCTCTTCCTTCTCCTCATCGTCCTCTCCTCTTCGTCCTCTTTTCCTTATTTTCCTACTCCTCCTCCTCCTCCTCCTCCTCCTCTTCCTTCAGCTCCTCTCCTTCCTCTTCCTCGTCTTCTTCCTTTTCTTCCTTCTACTCCTTCCTCTTCCTCCTCCGCTAACACCAGACTATCTTGTTCAGCTGAGAAATAATTTTGTTTTAAATTAAAACGAAATAAAACAAAATAGAATAAAACAAACAAAAACAAATAACGTAGACAGGAAAAACGTCACAATAGATTTCATAAGAATTTCTTTATCTTTTCCAGGCTGCGTCTGATAAAGAGCAAAAAGAAAACCAAAGTTTGGTTAAAAGATTGGAAACTAAAGAGAGAAAAAAACTAATCATTCTTATTCCCTTTTTTAAATAAACGCGATAATTTTTTGTTTGTTTCGTTTTATGATAGTTATTTGTTATAGAGCATCAAAATAATCACAGATTTATGCAATTATTTTACGTCTAATAAACACATTCTATTATTGTGTCTATCAAAGCGACTCCAATGTCGATTCTTGATTTATTATTATTGGGACGACTCAGTGGGAGGTTGCCACTTTCGCCAGGCGACACCAGATGTCACACCAACCGCAGCGTTATGACGTCATTGTCGACTCTGCTTACGTAAAACTCCCATGGCGGAACACTTGCGTTTGGATGTGAAAAAATAAACATAAATGGTAACTGTTTTCTTTTACTCACTTAAATGACGTGATGTTGCTTAGATTAATTATCATTAATAAAACTCCTAGGATCGTCTTTCTGTACAAAGTAAAATGCGAGAGTATTATTATGAAATGAGTCATTAAAATACTGTAACCAAAGTCGTGTTGTAATGTAGCCTTTCCGTTTGGGAATTAGTCACACATAAGGAAAAAATATTATGACAGTGTAGAGGCATCAGTTGACAGTTACACTCAAAACAATAGAGAATAAAATTTAAAATTTAATGTCATAATTAACACTAACTTGATACTAATTTCTACATTTGGGTAACACATATGTAAATTATATATATATATATATATATATATATTATATATAATATATATATATATATATATATATATATATATATATTATGAATGTGTTCCCTATACCGAATGAAATTGTCTACCTCGTAGCATGAAGAAAGTATGTAAATGCTTAACTGTCAACTTCTTGTCACATACAGTACTGATTCCTTTCATATATGATTCCTCAGTGGAACGCTATCGGCTGCACAACACAATTTATTCATGCCCGATTAAATAAACAAGTAAACTTAATTTTTTGTGCGCAGATTATCGGAATATTTATGACACTGAGGTGAACACATCCAAGCTTATTAACATCTGCGTGTAAGAGAAAACATCAGTGAAAATCAAGTAATGTGCAGCGAAAATATATTGTTGGCAACGCAACGCTGCGGGAAATTTCTGAACCGCTAATGACGCGACTTGACGTCATCAACTCCCCCTATCAAAATAATGTCGTTTTTTCACATGAAAGTCTTCCTTTTTTAGTTCTTAGAAATATCCCTTCAAATACGAAATATTTACGTGCAAATTACAAAAACTCAAATATGTGGAAAAATGCACTTCATAATATGATGTTTGCAGTGATGATTTAGATATTCATTAACTAGGAAAATTTTCCTTTTGTAGATCATTCCATACGATCGGTTACAATGACAATGTCGACAATACTTTCAATTCACATCGAGGTCGTTAAGATTCAAAAAGAAAATAAACGAATAATGCATGAATGAATAAATAGCTGTATAATTTAGATAAAAAGATGATGAAAATAAACAAATAAATAAATTATTAAATAAACAAACTAATTGATAAATAAATAGGTAAATAAATAGGTGGAGAAATGTTGAATAGATAAGTAGATGAGTAAATAGAGAAATGTTAAATAAACAAGTAAACGAATAAATAAATATTTACTAAGAAAACAAACAGGCAAAACAAACTGACAACCA
>NC_134813.1:26421313-26431313 GCF_046742065.1 Oratosquilla oratoria
CTTACTCAAATAAACATTCTGTTGCTGTTAAGTGGTAGCTTAGTGGAAGCAATAGTAATCAAGGTAAGTTAAATGATCGTGTTTAGTAGTCTTTAGATGCAAGTATGTTGTTTTTTATGGGTATGATGTGAACAGGTTACCTCCGTCGCTCACTGGTAGTGACTGAGAGCATTGACACACATTTGCCAAGCTTCAGCCATGTATTTTCCATTGCAACAACGTTTCACATCCGCATCAGTGTTTTGGATATGCGTATGATTTTATCTAACCATTTTACGACAATGGATGCTCAGTGCCACTTGATGTTTGACTCAGTCGCGACAGGGTGGTAAAGGAGGTGAATGAGAGGTTTGGAGGTGGGGAGGAGGTAGAGGTTAAGGTGTATGAACTAGTGAGTGGGCTACACGCTTGTAAACGAAATGTAGCGCTTGTAGTTGTATTTTGCAGGGGATACAGTATGATAGGATACTGTATAGGGAAGGAGAAGGTGATATAAGTGGTACGCAAGAGTTGCTAAGCGAAAAAGTAGCAGGTGGGTTTGTTTTGAATGTCGGGGGACATGTTGTGTTGTTGACATTTTACAGGAAACTACACATGCAGCAGCAGCAGCAGGTGTCTGACAGCAGGTACATCAGAGGTTAGGGCGTCGATAGTTGCGTGGGGGATTAGAAAGTACCCGAAAGTACAGTTAGTTGGAAGGGGGGTGTTACAGCATGGAATTTGATTGTTTGTGTGTTTAAGAAATACTTAACTTATATATATTGAAGTGTATGGTAATTGCATTGATGTCCAAAGTTATTTTCTTATTGTGACAGTAATTGCCACTGTACAGATTCTCAAAATAACTGTGTCGATAGGAATGTGAGGTTGTGTTGTAATTTGCTTTGTAATTGTCTGTAATGTTCTAAAGCAGATATAGGAAATGTGCACCAATATTATAATATATTGACAGTGTGAATATTTGTGTATTTTTATTTTCTGTACTATCAAGCAGATGTAAGTAATCCATGTTATACAATGTGTGTGTGGATTAAAAAGTGATATAATGTTAATAGTACCAGCTGTTTTAGCCAGGTGGCTAAATTGCTTGCAAGATAAGTGTACAATTTCATAGTAGTTGTTTATACAAGTGGAAGATATAAGGAGCTGATATGACAGTCATAATTGTCATTGCACAAATATCAAGAGATTGCACAATATGATTTAATACCACAAGTTACTGAAATGACACCATTGACATTCAGTTTTCCATGTCAGCAGTTTAGATCTGAAACTGTCAGTTTACCTAATTATTGATATGATTTAGAGTGAATATGAACCACAATTGTTTTAGAATTGTGTAAGAAATGTGAATGGGGTTACATCACAGAAGATGCATTTTATCAGTAATTCTCCAGTGTTTTTGAAGAAGTAAATCAGTTTGGAGTTGGGAATTTCCCTAAGCATTGACATTCACAATGGAAAATTCTTAACTAAAACACCTCATTATGAGATATATTTTGATGGCTGCCAGTAAGAAAGATCAGGGGCAATGGATTGATTGGTTTATTGTTGGTAAATAAATACATAAAAGTTGATGGCAAGCTAGCACATGTCATAAAGAATTGTAATGGGTCCCAGGACTTTACCCTGAAATACTCCATGTTTTCTCTCTCTCTCTCTCTCTCTCTCTCTCTCTCTCTCTCTCTCTCTCTCTCTCTCTCTCTCTCTCTCTCTCTCTCTCTCTCTCTCTCTTTCTCTCTCCCTCTCTCCTGTACATAATTCATCCATTCATCAAGAATCATTGCATTGTTCTCTGATCAACTTAGTTCTCAATTTTGTATGTTTGTCTACATTATGTAGTTGTCTCTTATAGTTTATAATCAGAATTTATAATATGGCTGTCTTGGAATACCTGACACAATTGGTGGCAGACCAAAAGGGTTTGTGAGAGGAAGAAGCCGGAATTAAACATGGGCAAAAATAAGGTGATGAGACGTATGTGATAATTGTGGTGTGTCGGATGTGGATCTGAAGGGTGTGAGACTTTAGGATACGGGAAGTTTTAAGTACGAGGATTACATGTGACAGTGAGTGGAGGAACATAAGAATAAAGGAGACTGCAAGAGACCATAAGGCCTACACTAGGCAGCTCCGTATCCATCACCATCTGTCGTCCCCATCCATAAAGTTGTCTAATTGTTTTTTAAAACAACTGATAGTTTTAGCGCTTACTACATGGTTACTAAGTTTATTCCAGTGATGGTGAATTATAGAGTAATGGAGGCAAGTAATTTAATCTTGCTTCAGGTCTGTAATAGGAGACACGAAGTTTCCAGATAATATTACCAAGTAGTGAAAAGGTATCAGGATTTTAGTTGCATCATGGTGGGCCTGACGACTCAACAATGGTCATAATACCATTTCTTCAGTAGATGATGAGGATATGGAGAAAGTAGATGTGAATGGAGTAAACTTTAGAGGCTGTAAATGAACAAAATTGATGTGGCCTGCGGGGATATTCTTGTCTGCCCCGTAAATTTTCAAGTGGATGATGAGGGGACTGTCATGTAATGAAGCCATGCTATGGAGGCACTGCATCTTGCCGTTTGACACAGAAATTTACCATTTACCTGTTTGTTATTTGACTTCCTGTGCATTTATTTATTTGATTTATATTATAATTTTTCTTTATTTATCATAAAAAATTTTTTTTGCATCTGACCTAGTTATGGACCAAAAGGTCTCCTGTAGGCATGCTCTGCCTTTGTAATCCTTTGACCCTTTATCCAAGAGGTACTCGGATGAGAAGGAGTGATGGTTTTGGGTGGGTATGGGTTGGGTGTCTTGTTTGATTTAGTAGTGCCCCTCCCAACCCCTCCTTAATAAGATTGTTGTTGAATGATCATTTTTGTGCTTTCCTTTTTCCTTTTGGACAATCTTGGGCCACCCTCTTACATGGAGAGAAAAGTCACAGAAGAATAAAATTGCCTGGATTTATCAAGGAAAATCTTGACTTCCATAACATGTTATGTCCCTGCAAGAGTGAGAGTGGTAATTAGAGCCATTTTATGTAATTCCTTCCATACAGGGTCATACCTGGAAGGTTTTTACTCATTCCTACCAGTGCTTGTTCATTATATTTTACATATTCATTGGTCAAATGTGAATATTCTCAACCAGAAAGTTAGCCAATCAGGAGTACCATGATGGGCCAATGAATCAATATTGGGATTGTTGAGACATACACGCACATGCATGAAACTACAGAATTGAAATTACCAAACCAGGGAGCAAGCTAATTGTAAGGCTAGATCAGGATCAGTTAAGACATACTGTACTGTGTAGTTCTTGTTTTGTTCTAGATAATGCTAAAATATTTCATTCAATAATATGGCACGCATTTACTGGTGTAGGGATTGTAGGGTGGAACTTGTCACAATGTTAAGATGTTTTCATCTCATGAAGGAATAGATGTTTCTTCCAGCCAAAGAGAATGTTTGGTATTAGAAATATTAACATTCTTACCTGATATGTGCTGCCGCACTTGTCAGTGAGGTAGTGAGACACCATTGTTCATGGCTTATAATCCTCTCAAGGTTTAAAAAAAATCAGGTAGTCTATTGATTACAACAGTGGGTGTTGAATTCCTGTGACCCAGTTTATCAAGTAGGAATGTTGGATAGCCTACCAGGTCAAAAGCCTCAGGGAAGCCAAAGAAGATTAATTCTAAAATGCACCAGTTGACGGATGAACAAGTACTTTGCAGTTGCAGGCACTGGATACAGACTGCAAGAAAAAGCTATTATCAGTATACAAACAACTCGCACTTAACTTTGCATGCACAGCATAGTAGCATCCAGCATTTAAGTTGCATATTTTTCCATCACCTTGTGATGAGTTACCATTTAGTCATTTATGGTTTCTGGGAGGATGTTACTACACTTTTCATGGGAATTTTCATTCCAGTGAATCATTCATGCTGTAGTCTCAGTTATCTCTTGGAGGAGGCTCGTGGCCTCGCGATAGTCCAGCTATGGCCGCTGGGTTTTCAAGACCATTTTTTTTAGTTTATCTCCTTAAGATGGTTTAAGAAGGAAATAGGCAAAACCTGGTTTACCAAGAGGATGGTTAATAAATGGAATTGACTGAGTAACCATGTAGTGAGATCTGAAACAGTTGGTTGTTTGAGAAGATAGATGTGGATGTACTGTGTCTTGCTGCATTGCCTCAGACCGGTGGCAGCGGGGGGGGGGGGATGCAGGGACGATCTGTCATCTATGAGGAGCCAAGAAAAGAATGAGGGAGAGGTGGAGTATGTGGGGATGAAATGGGTGGGAGTGAATTTGTGCCTTGAACTTTTGGCTACCTTGCTTGTAAGGGGGAAAAAGCCATTGGTATATGTATGTATGGATAGGAATGACATGTGATAAGGGACATGGAACTGCCCGTTGTAGGCCATATGGCCTCTTACAGCCACTAACATTCTTGTATTCTTACGGTGAAGAAGACATGTAATTTAATCTCATCACTGACACGCCAAAACAAACCACCACCAATGCTTGTCACCACAATGCAGTCAGATATTTATTCAAACCAAGACATTTGTTATCGACTGAAGACTTTATGAGGAGCTGTAAATGCCAACACCTTTTCTCAAGAAATTAAAGTAAGATTGGAAGGTAGCAAGATGACTCAGGTGATATAACAGATGACATTTGACCTATAATGGGAATTGAACCCAAGAACTTGTAATGAGTCATCGTTAACTGTCATGGTAAGGTTGAAGTTTCAGATCCAGGTGGATAGGTCACATACTGTTAACCTCACATGATTGGTCAGGTAATAAACTGAATCCGTTTTGTTCTGATTTAAGATTTTGAGCAGAAGGGCAGAGTAGGATCTTGGTCAATCAATACCCCATTTTGTTGTGAGTCTTGGAAGTGTAAAGAAATGTCTAGTATTAGGTAGACACTTCTGCAGTGTTCAAAATTGAACATTGTATTGTCTCTCTCTCTCTCACACACTCCTTCCCTGCAGTATAAGGACTGGTAGAGGAGTTTGCACCTTTATTGTTTGAAGAATTAAAAGTGACCAACAAATGCCACCAGTTGGTAGTTCTGTGAGTTGGACATCAAAGAAGTTTATCTCTGTGCTTTCGTCTTCGGAGCCTCTCGCTTCCATCACCATCACCTGGACAGAGGTGTAGCCCCAAGTGGCTGATACTTGGTCACAAAATCCTGCCCAAGTTCTTCATAAACTTTGTTTTTCTTTCGCCTTTTCATGTAAGAGCTGATGATCAGCAACTGCTCCTCTCCTCATCTTACTATATAACCTGATGCCCTAGAAGCAATCCTAGACCAATACATCTATTTGGATTTTTTTTTTCCCCACCATGGTCTTGATCACGTGTTGGACTCGCGATCGGCAGCTATTACCCTCCTGGAAGAGCTCAGAGCTCATATGACCACTCTATGGTTGCTGTGACCTTACACACACACATACACCAAACTCCCCACCCACAAGAGTTGGAGTAATGATTCACAGCACAGCGATACTGAAATTTCAGCCCTGGGCAGGATTTAAACCCTGACCTCCATAGTGGTGGTCGCAAATGCTAACACTGTGTTGTTAAGTCATGTAGGGGGGGGGTATATGTAGTGTATGTTTCCAGGTATCCATAATGATGCAAGGTGATATCATGAATATTTGGAATGTAACATAGGAATCAAAATACATTTACATGTGGTGATTCACTTGGGCCACAGGTGTTGTATGTTTTTAATTAGTGTGGGAAGCTCGGTAGTTACATATTTGATCTACTGATGTATGGTTTATGATTTCCCAATGTTTATCATACTGTGTATCAGTTTAAAATACTGAACTTTTAATATACCCCAATATTCTTTTAATTACATTGATTTAGAATTTTATTAGTAATTGCACTGTGTTGCACTTTCAGATTTGTTTTCTTGATCAGAAATTAATTTTAAATTTCATATAGCATCATGTTTCCATCAATTATCCATTAATTAAACATGCCTGATCTATGCAGTTGAATGCTTTTGATATCAAATCCTCTTGTATGCATCAAAATACTATTACATACTCAGTCTTTAGTCTTTCATTTTATGGTGTACAATATTATAGAATAAAATAAAAAGGTAAATACATGAGCTTTCTCCTTTTCTTGACAGGTATAAATTTCCGCATATTGATTTACAAACTGTTTTAGTTCTTAGGTGAAAAAGTGACAAAGAGGGGAGGTTTGGTAGAAATTAATATAAATCTTGACCCCAGTCTGGATATCAAGTGCCAGCCCCTTAGGGTTGCACTATCAGGTGGAGGTGAGGGTATTGGGATGGGTTGGAGATGATTCTATCCAACGACCTTGCAGGACCTCCACTGTCGGGTACCTGTCTTTGGTCCCACTTGTTATAAGAAACTTGTCATTGTAAGTGAAACAATACATAATTGATCTGCTTCAGTAGATAATGGCTTGCAGGTGAAAGGTCTGCATTCCATAATTGTAAATACCACTTCCATCAGGTGTTCCTTCCATTGTCAAATGTATAGATTGCTGATGCTTCTGTTCTGAAACCGTTCAGACCTAGCGGTTCTTCCGTCACCTCCTCTCCCACCCTCTACTTCTTCTCAACCTCCTCCACCAAATTTTCCTCCTCCTCCTCCTTTTTCCCATACCTCTTTGTTCACACAAGGTATTGACTGCACAAGTTTTTTCCTGCTGGTACTTTTCGGACTTTAATGACATCCCTGAAGACCTGTCATACAACATTTTTTTATGATTTGAGACTTTATGATTTTAGACTTATCTGTACTCAAATATCCCTCCTATCTGGTGCTCTTCTTCAGTCTCTCTTTTACTACCTCCATGACTCCTCTTCTCAGTGCAATATTGTCACTAAGGTTAGATATGATGTTACAAAAGAAATGTTAAAATATTCCACCTCTTCCTCATCCTCCTCTCAGTACAATATTGTCACTGTGTTGAGGTTAGATGTGATGTTACAAAAGAAATGTTAAAATATCCCACCTCTTCCTCATCCTCCTCTCAGCACAATATTGTCACTGTGTTGAGGTTAGATGTGTTATTACAAAAGAAATGTTAAAATATTCCACCTCTTCCTCATCATCTTCATCTTCTTCAGGTAGGATTTTTTCTTTTCTTTTTCATGGCAAGTTAGACTTGGTGTATCTAACTAATTGTAGTATACAGGATAAGAATTACACTTACAGGGTTCTGTCTTTGTTTCCATTGGTAAAATTTAACTTTAGATTGTTTTTATTTTACTGTACTAGTTCTTCTTCATGGATCATTGCATCTGTATGGAAAATATATTTCAAAATCTTGAAACATCTTGTCTTTGGTTTCTTTTCATGGTCTGTTATCTTGGCTTCCACACAAAAAATCCTTTGTCAGTTGTGTCCACACCTTTTGTAGTTCTGAGGTACCTGTATGTGTTGGTCATGTAAAACAGACAATGAAGCAGTCCATTTACAAAACCTGTCAACCTCCTCACCTCCGTCAGGAGGTGCGGACACTGTCTCGGGATTGGGCCTAAGATTTCTCCCTCCCTATCAACTTCATCTGCATTTCTTGCACCTTTTTGCACATGGGATGATGACAATTTGCAACTGCTCCGCTTTCAGCTCATGGCATAGAGCAGGTCCTACACCAGTGCAACATTGACAACAGTCCCAAAATTTCTTCCCAGGGAGATCTGTGGGGGAGCCCAGGGACCACAAGAACCATTCCCAGCCATTGTGGGGCCGCAGAGTTTCTATCTAGGGGAACTCGGCAACAATTCTTATTATGGCTATCGTATCACAGCTCTTGTTCCGTCTCATGTCAGCAAATCCTACTAGCTGCATCCCTCCATTTAGATGTCCTATCCTTCATAATTATCCGTATTGATCAGTTCTTCAGGATGTCCTTCATCAGGTCCATCAGGTTGATGTGAAGTCCTGTTTAGAGCTGCAATATTGGAAATCCGAAAGTTATGGCAATGATGAATAAGGTTCATTAGAGTTAATCACAACTGTTACAACCCCATTTGAGCTTACCCTGTGGTGGCATAAACTTACCCTGGTTCATAAGACTAAAGAATTTTGCTTGAGCTGAATAAAATCACCTGAGTGCATTTTGAGTGGAGTAATATATGATCCAGATGTTGGTGAAAGGATGACTATTTTTGTTTTTGTTTTATTTCATTTTTTCTTTATATATATATATATATATATATATATATATATATATATACACATAGATACATTATGTATATTTGTGTGTGTATATATATATATTGTAGGGAGTTCCTTCAACTAAATCGAATCATGTGGCTGTAACCAAAGGAAAATACATAAATCTAAATTGATTTATATAAGAAAAAAAATTAAGACTAGTCATTCTATTACCATGATAAATCAATGTTGAGAACTTTGTTTAAGACTAGGATATATTACCAGATTTGCTACATTTTATCACCTACTATATGACAAGACTTATTTTTAGTGTAAAGTTCTTGGAGTGATCAATGAAAATAAAATACAGTGGGCAAGATGCAGGGATGAGCCATCATCCAGGAGAAACCAAGGAAAGAGAGAGGGAGGGGGTGGGAGTGGATTTTATGCCTTAAGGAGGAGAAAGCCATTGGTATATATATATATATATATATATATATATATATATATATATATATATATATATATATATATATATATATATATATATATACTGTATATGTATGTATGCTTACTAAACCAAAGAGTATTAGAATTAAAAGAGTGTGATATTGGGTAGTTTAAAAAAATCAATAGATGATTATCATACAGAATTGTCTGGTAGTGATAGAGTTAAACAATGATACTGTAGATTTTTTCAGCTAAAAAAAATGTAGACCTGGATTTGATTCCAGCTGCTACCAGTGGTAACTTGACAGTCAGAGCATTGTGGCTGAAGGTATCGGATATTGTCTCGAGTATTTAGAACCTACTGGAAATGTCTCTTTCGTTTTCGACAGGAAGTGACTAACCACCAATTTGGGGTTTGTAATAATAGGTTCTTTGTCTAGTCTTCAGAAGGCGGTAGCTAGGGAAATATGAAAGAAAGATATACAATTAGTATGAAGCACTCAGGGTAGGGTTTAACAAATAGAAGCATCAACCATATCAAGGGCATGTAACCTGAGTTCCCCCACTTTCCCCATCACATTTTATGTACCCATCACTACCTCATATATACTTGTACTTTAACTTGTAAGCATTCTGCTGAAGAGGACTACAGATAGTAGTCGAAATATACAGTTTTCCTGTACTTCCGATATTATTTCTCCGATAGTGGGTTTATAGTGAACATTTACAAATGTGTTATAACATACCAATTTCCAAATAGAAGCATGTGATATTCCCAGTGGACCAGAATTACAAGGCATCAGTTAAACACTCTTCAAAGTATAAGCATGTTGGCTGCTTCGTAGGTAATATTTTAAATAATTACTAGAACATTTGTTTTCTGGAGGTAAAACTTCTAAGAAACTAGACAACAAAGATAAAATAAAGATCTAAACAGAAAAAAAAAGCTAGGCACCAGGATGCAGGAATCGGTGTCATTTTATCAATAGTGTTGTCGTTGAACACGTAAGCTCAGATTGGTGTCATTAGTTACTATTTCTAGCTAATAACCTTGAATAATCTAAATTTGATTGCAGGCAAACACTTCACAAGGACTGCCAAGCCAAACTCCCTTTCAAACGTAAAGCGATTGTAACAATAGAGTGCCTTTATCACTTAATAGACAGAGGGATTGAAATGAATGGAGGGGTAGGGAGAGGTAGTGAGTGATTTTGTATATTAATTTCATGGTTTTATTTGACACACCATGGTTCTTTGCTATACATGGACAATAAGAGAATATGATCAGAGATGATTTTCATTTTAAAACTGTAGCGATAGCCTTGAATATGTACTGTGTATCCTTATCTCGTATATCCTAGATATTCTT
>NC_134813.1:26436313-26446313 GCF_046742065.1 Oratosquilla oratoria
TATATATATATATATATATATATATATATATATATATATATATATATAAAATTGTGTGTGTGTGCGCGCGCAACACTGGGTCCTTCAACTTGTATCTCTCTTGATGGCGCAGTCGGTTAAGTCACTATCACTTGTCACGTGCTAGCGGAGGTTTGGGTCCTTAGCTGTACCACGTTTCAATTTATGCATGCATGCCTCCTCGAGGCTCTCGATGTTGATGGCTTAGAAAAAAGTGAATTGTGATTGATATATATATATATATATATATATATATATATATATATATATATATAGGGTACGTTTTGGCGCAGCCGTTTGGGCGCGGTCGTTTGGGGACGTTTGGGCGCCGGCTGTTTTGGCGCCAAAACATTTTTTTTAATCTATAAATATTATTTTATAAATGTCATTTTATGAATCTTATTTTATAAATCAATACAAAATTATATTGTCAGTTATAAATTAAAAGATGATATACATATTTAGAAACGGGAAAACTAGCTCGTTTAGCTGTTTGCACAGGTTACTTGTACGTAAAGCGGGCGCTTTTGTTCCTGCCAACGAATGACGTTTGAGTCAGGCGCGGATACAAGGGGGGGGGGGGAGCCCGGAAGAATATTATCGCAGGTCGGTGTACAGCTGCACAGAAAACTATCGTTAGTAAATCACGCTAATTATTTTGACACAAAACAACGAAACTATTTGAGACAAGTTGAAGTCTCCATCGGAAATAAGATTATCATGTCATAGTGAATCCATATGAACTCTGGAACTATTATTCGATTCATATTCATTCAGAAGGAATTCGAACCCCAGAAATACCAACCCTTCGGTATCATAAGGTTATGTTCATTAGCGAATGTTTCGACACCCTTACTAACGATAGTTTTCTGTGTAGCTGTACATTCCGTTCGTAGATCACGTGCTGTCTGAATAAATATATCGTTTCGGCGAAAGCAGGGTGGCTGTAACACTTCAGGGGAAGGAATTCCTCAAAGGTCCGGACACAAACGCAGCAGCTGTTCTACACAGGCTGCAGTTGTATCAAGCAGATATTGAGTCACTGCCTCTTGTAAAAGCAGAAATTGAACGTTGGACAATATGTTCCCCAATGTTCAATTCTCTGATGGACACGCGAGTGCGAACATGTTTCCCGACATATCATGCCCATCGAAAGTTGTGTTAACGCAACCGGTGTCAAATGCTCAAGCTGAGAAGTCTTTTTCAGCACTTAAGAGACTGAAAACATATCTAAGAAGCACAGTTGGGCAGGAAAGCATGAATGGTCTTGCATTGCTCTCAGTGCAGAATACCAGTCCCATTTCCTTGGAGCAAATCCTGAACAAATTCTCTGAAAAGAACCGCCGTTTACTTTCCACTTGATGTGTTGTTGCGTTGTGTTGTTGTATATTGGTGTATTACTGTTGTATTATGGTACCAAAACGCCATTATTATCAATGGTGTGTTATATTATTTGACGGTAATTGAGTAGTGAGCACACATTTATGTTTTGCATAGCGCGATCAAATGTCATGTTATTTTCATTAATAATAATGTAATTTTCTCACTCATCTCGAGTTTGATTCTCCTTGGATAAACACTTTTTAGTGCGAATTTATTATTTGAATTATATTTGAGAATCATATATGACTTTACATACAATTACGAGCAAAACAGACTTAGGTTTCTGGACCAATCTCCAAGCCAACAGCATTATTCTTGGGGTTAATATCGGCGTGTTTCAAGTATCGGTTATCGCCCCCCCCCCCCCGCCCCCCCGGATAACATTCCTGGATCCGCGCCTGGTTTGAGTTGAGTCCGTCAGTCCTTAGCCTCAGTTGAGTTAGTACTCTTAGGACGGCCACACACGTGCAGTTTAAACCGACAGTTACAACTGTTCAGTTATAACTGTCAGTTGAAACTGCACGTGTGTGGGTATCTCATTATTACTGAGATACCCACACACGTGCAGTTTCAACTGACAGTTATAACTGAACAGTTGTGACTGTCAGTTTAAACTGCACGTGTGTGGCCGGGCTTAGAGCCGTCGCAAGATGGTCGTTCTTTTATGTTAGCCCAGTGGTTCGTAACCTTTTCCAGTGCCCGTAACCCCTGAGAATTCCCTCGTATCCCCATCCAATACAAATACAATGCAAGCATATGAAGAGGATGAGTGATACAAACCTTATTTGCTTTCTCATTGTAAATATACAGTACCATTGCACTGGCGGCTAGCATGTCTCGTACCCCCAGGTTTAAGGTTTAGTACCCCTTGGCGGTACAGGTACCCCAGGTTAAGAAGCACTGAATTTAGACGAACTCCTCTACTTCTTCCTGAAATTTTGAACCTTTATCAGAGAACGTTAAATGGGGAAGACCGCACAATCATGCTAAGGCAGCCCACCGTCGAATTTCATACGAACTTGGCATGCAACATCCCACCATATGGAAATTAATTGATGGCCTGCGTAAAGTACAGAAAGATAGAGATGCATATTATGAAAAGTTACTGGCCGGTCATGAACCACCACAGAAATTAAAAAAGTATAGAGATGCAGACAGAAGAATACATGAAGCTGTTCTTAGATTTGAAAACATGGATGCTGTCGAGTATTTGAGAAGTCTTGTTCATAATTAGTTCGATTATCAAATGAACTAAATAAAACTTTTTTAAGATTTTTTTTTATAAATAGATTAGAATGTATAAACTTTGGTTCGCGCCAAATCAGCTGGCGCCCAAATGAACTGAATAAAGTTATGTTACGGTTTTATAAAAATATTAGAATATATACACTTTGGCTGGCGCCC
The DNA here is from genome assembly GCF_046742065.1 of Oratosquilla oratoria. Taxonomy (NCBI): domain Eukaryota; kingdom Metazoa; phylum Arthropoda; class Malacostraca; order Stomatopoda; family Squillidae; genus Oratosquilla; species Oratosquilla oratoria. The sequence goes on from NC_134813.1 coordinate 26,439,119, forward strand.
AACTGTAAGCTGGCGACCAAACGGCCGCGCCCAATAGTCCCATTCCGATATATATATACAGTATATATATATATGTATGTATATATATATATATATGTATATATATATATATCCAGGAAGGAGCAGAAGTACTTTATTCTCTAACGTTTCGACAGTCTTCTTCAATGTCTTTTCTCTTGTCATATATATATATATATATGTATGTATGGTAAGAGTGGTATAGGTAAAGTCCAGGAAGGAGCAGAAGTACTTTATTCTCTAACGTTTCGACAGTCTTCTTCAATGTCTTTTCACTTGTCATATATATATATATATGTATGTATGTATGGTAAGAGTGGTATAGGTAAAGTCCAGGAAGGAGCAGAAGTACTTTATTCTCTAACGTTTCGACAGTCTTCTTCAATGTCTTTTCTCTTGTCATATATATATATATGTATATATATATATGTATGTATGTATGTATGGCAAGAGTGGTATAGGTAAAGTCCAGGAAGGAGCAGAAGTACTTTATTCTCTAACGTTTCGACAGTCTTCTTCAATGTCTTTTATCTTGTCATATATATATATATATATATATATATATATATATATATATATATATATATGTATATATATATATGAGAGGGGGGAGTGCGTAAAAATGGGCCCCCCACAACAGATCAGGATCCCAATTATTCACTGATCCCGACTCACTGATCCTAATTGGAATTGAATCCTTAAGTGGTCTGACTGAAGTAAGTCACAAGACTGTGGTGAGGAGGTGGGGGGGAGCGTCTGCAGGATCTTCTCGACTTTTGGTCTCTGGTCGGGGGGAGGAGGAGGGGGGTCAGATGCTGATATTTATGTGTGTGTGTGTATATATATATATATATATATATATATATATATTTTTTTTTTGTCGCATTCCTCCTCCATCAGTTCTCTCGTTCTCTCTCTCTTTCTTTCTCTTTCAACGGAAGGAAGGAGATTCCTTCTAAATATTGCACCATTTCGGGCACGTTCACGTTAGGAAATTGTCTAGATTGAGCGAGAATCTAACTCTCCATCAGGGCCTGAAGTTGGATTTGATCATTCGGTTCTTGCCATCCGCTAGTGGGTATTTTATATATTTATTTATTTATTTAATTATTTTTATTTTATTTGTTTATTTATTTATTTATCTATTTATTTAGGGAATTAGGTGAAGCATTGGTCTAATTGGCTTCTCGCAAAGTACACAAGTTGCGTTTTTTTTTTTTTTTTTTCCTAAATTGCTGTTCTCTTCTTTTTCTTCGTTTTTCTCTCTTCTGCCCCCTCTATCCCCTCCCACGCTCCCCCCCCTCTCTCTCTCTCTCTCTTTCTCTCTTCATTTCCCTTGTCTTTACTTTTACGTCGTTTCTTTTGTACGTTGTCTGTCCCCTTTTTAATTTTTTTATCGATTTATTTTTTTCCACATTTCCTCTTTCTCTTTCTCTCCCACTTCATCTCACTCTTCCTCCTCCCTCCTCCCCTCCTCCTCCTCCTCCTCCCCCTCCCCCTCTTCATCTCGCCCCCCCTTCTGTTTCTCCTCTTCCTCCTCCTCTTCCCCTCTTCATCTCCTCCTCCTCCCCTCTTCATCCCGCTCCCCCTTTTGTTTCTCCTCTTCCTCCTCCTCTTCCTCCTCCTCCCTTCCTCCACCGAGGCCTTTGTGTTCTTGTCAAAATGTCTTCAGCGGTTCCTTGATATTGTAGCTTCTTCAAAGTCCGTTCTCTTGTGGAGGAAGAGGAGGAGGAGGAGGAGGAGGAGGGGGACAAGATGGCCGACGTGTGGTCCTGCTTGCTGCCTGCTTGCCTGCCTGCTTGCCTGGTTCTCTGCCTGCTTGCCTACTCAGGAAGTTACGTGAATCCACATATTTCTGGTCTGACCTCCCGTTCAAGATGGGTCTTAATAAGTATGATTTAATTAATTTATTTATGTTTTTGTTTTGATCTATTTGTCGTGGAGTAGATTTCCATTCAAGATGGAGAGGCGTTTATTTATCAATTTATTTGTTTGTCTTTCATCATTTCTATTTGTTTGGGAAGAACATTACTCATAGGTCGGGCCCTACGTCAGCATTGAGCTCTCGCCCGGGATGGTAATAGCTATCGGTCACGGGTCGAGCACGTGTTTCGTAATCATGGAAACGTTCGTAGATGCCGAAGGAGGGCTTAGAAACGTTTGTAAGGAAAAGGTGAAGGGTGAAGGAACGTTTTTATCCTTTCTCTCTCCTTCCTCCCCTCTCCCTCTCTCCTTCGCCCCCTTTTTTTCCTCCGCCCCTCTTTCCTCTCCTCTTTCCCCTCTTTCCTCTTTTTCCTACCCGTCCCATATTTCCTTCCTCTCCCCTCTTTCCTTCCCCTACCATATTTTCCTCTCTACTTTCTTTCCTCTTGTTTTCTTCCCTCTTTCCCTCCCCTTCCCCTCTGTCTCTCCACTTTCCCCTCTTCATCACCCTATTCTCCCTCTTCCTCACCCTATATCCCCTCTTCCCACTCTATTTCCCCTCTTCCCCACCCCATTTCCCCTCTTCCCCACATTATTTCCCCTCTTCATATCCCTTTCCCCTCTTCCTCACCCCCTTCCCCTTTTCCTCGTCCTCTTTCCCCTCTTCCCTTCTTCACCACTTTCCTTCCTCTCTACTCTCATTCCTTCCTCTCTACTCTCATTCCTTCCTCTCTACTCTCTTTCCTCTCTACTCTCTTTCCTCTCCCCTCATTTCTTCCCCTCCTCCCTCCCCATCGGTAACTTGTCCCACAGTTTTGTTTGTTCCATTTTCTCTTGTCACTGCATTCATTCTTTTCTCTCTTCCTCCCCTCTCCTTCGCTTTATTCTCTCTTACTTCTCTCACGCTTCGGCCATTTTCCATTCTTTCCCCTTCCTCCTCGTCTCATTTCCCCCCCTTCGCTCCGCTAATCTCATTATTTTCTCATTTCTCTTCCTTTTTCTTCTTCTTCTTCACTGTTTCTCACTTGTATTCTTGCCATGGTTACCGATCTCTTTCTCTCTCTCTCTCTCTCTCTCTCTCTCTCTCTCTCTCTCTCTCTCTCTCTCTCTCTCTCTCTCTCTCTCTCTCTAAGTTAATGTTGGCGTCGAAACTGGCTGATATAGTCTACTTTCTTACCTGTTTAAATTCATTAAATTATTTTCAATCGCGCCTGTCTTGTTCAAGTCTTGGATGATAACGTGGATATATTTATTGATATTTTTCACACACACACACACACACACACACACACACACACACACACACATATATATATATATATATATATATATATATATATATGCGAATAAATCGCAAAAATACGTGATTCACAAAATGTGATAAAACCAATTGGAAAATAAAAATAAAAGTGACCGAAAATTTTCGTGTATTTAAGACATTTTCAAAGGTACAGAGTAAGGAAACAGTGACAATATATATACAAAAGAAGCACACAAGGGGGGAATTAGGACAGGTCCATTGTGGCCTCACTCTCTCAGCACTGCCGGCTCAGACGTCCGATAGCGCTTGGCCTTCAAGCCAAAAATTTCATCAATCAATCAGTCAGTGCTGAGAGAGTGTGGTCACAATGGACCTGTCTTAATTCCCCCCTAGTGTGCTTCTTGTGTAACTATTGTCACTGTTTCCTTATTCTGTACCTTTGAAAATGTCTTAAATAGACGAAAACGTTCGGTCACCTTTCATTTTCTTTTCCAAGTGGTTTTATAACACACACACACACACACACACACACACACACACACACACACACACACACACACACACACACACACACACATATATATATATATATATATATATATATACATACATACACAACCCTGGCTGTTCAATTTATTTTTGGATGGGGTGGTGCGAGAGGTAAATACAAGAGTTGTGGGTCAGGGATTGGAGATGGTTAAAGAAAATGGAGAAAAGGGGGGAGATAAGCCAGTTGTTTGCTGACGACACTGCGCTTGTAGCAGGATCAGAGGAGGGGATGAGGAAGTTAGTGACAAAGTTTAGGAAGGTGTGCGAAAGAAGGAAGTTGAAGATAAATGTGAGTAAAAGTAAAGTGATGAGATGTACAAAGGGAGAAAGTGGCAGCAGACTGGAAGTGATTATTAAGACAGAGAGACTGGAGGAAGTGGATAGTTTTAGATACTTGGGTGCGAATGTGGCGGGAAAGGGAGGAGTGGAGGTGGAGGTAGAATGTAGATTGAGAAAAACAAGTAAATACCTTGTTGGATTAGGAAGTGTATTGAGAAATAGACATTTGGAATTGGATGCTAAGAGGAGATTGTATGAATGAGTGATTGTGTCGTTAGCACTATATGGGGCAGAACATAAGAGAGGAAGTGTTTCAATGTGTTCAAGATGAAATGCCTGAGAAGTATGGTAGGGTTTACTAGGCTGGATAGAATGAGAAACGAGGTGAGTAGAATTGGGGTGGAAAAGGAGTTGGGAGACAGGGTTCATGAAAGAGTATTGGGATGGCTTGGACACATGGAAAGAATGAGTGAAGAAAGATTAGTAAAAGAGGTATGAAAGGCATGAACATGAGCGGGCAACCAAGAATGAGGTGGATGGATGGGGTAAACGGGGCATTGAGAAAGAGGGGAATGTCTGTTTAGGAAGGAAGGGAGAGGACAGAAGATTTGGGTAGGTGGAGAATGGTTGTGTATAGGAGTAGACGATGCTGTGATGCATGGAAAAGAGTGGGTGTGGGATGGGAGGGGTGAGGGAGTATGTGTGGATAATATTTCGACGCAGCCCGAAGGGATTTCTCCCAGTGTTCTCTTTTTCTGCGTGAGAGGTGGGGGTGGGGGGGGGGTCGCCGACTAAATGAAGCGGCCTTGTTGTGGATGTGCTGTGTTTTGCCACGCTGCTGGCCCAGAGCAGTGGGTGAGATTAGGGATGACCTGTCATCGAGGAAGAGCCAAGAAAAGAGGGAGGGAGGGGTGGTGAATGGGAGTGGAGTATGTGGGGATGAAATGGGTGGGAGTGGATTTTATGCCTTTGTTTTTTAGTTACCTCCCTTGTAAAGAGGAAAAACCGTTGGGATATATATATATATATATATGTAATGTATGTATGTATTATTGTAATTGAGTATTATTGTTACTATTATTGGTGTTATTGTACCCCTTTTTTATTATCTTTGTGAAATGTCTGTTTCTGATATTATTGATCCGCTCGATTTATTTTCGTTATTAAATGTCTATTTTCTTTTTTGTTTCGTCGCAGAATGAAGGTGACAGTTCCCTACATTATTGTTGTTATTATTATTATTAGTATCACTTTTGTTGTTAATTCACAGTTTTCATTATTAAATGTCGATTTTTTTTCATATGGAGGGGACAGGCGCCGAGAATATTATTATTATTATTATAAGGTTACTAAGTATATCATTATTATTATTATTATTATTATTATTATTATTATTATTATTATTATTATTGCCCTTGTTATTTGTTACATTTATTTTCTTTATTGAACGTCGATTTTCTTTTGTTTTTTCAAACGTGTCAGGATGGAAGTGACAGGCGCCGACAATATTATTATTATTATTTTAAGGTTACTAAGTATATTATTATTATTACTATTGCCCTTGTTATTTGTTACATTTATTTTCTTTATTGAATGTCGATTTTCTTTTGTTTTTCAAACGTGTCAGGATGGAAGTGACAGGCGCCGACAATATTATTATTATTTTAAGGTTATTAAGTATATTATTATTATTATTATTATTATTATTATTGCCCTTGTTATTTGTTATTTATTGTCTTTACTGAATGTCGATTTTCTTTTGTTTTTCAAACGTGTCAGGATGGAAGTGACAGGCGCCGACATTAGCTTCTCCTTGCAACATGGGATGGTTCGGGACGTGGTAACCATCAACGCTTCCCAACTCACCCTCAAGACACTCAAGGACAAGGCCTGCGAGTTCATCAACACTAAGGTAAGGACGACATGGTCCTCCGCGACCCCTTGGGAGACGGCAACGGTCCTCGTAGAGGACGGTGATAGTACATTTCCCCCACGTAGCTGCGGCCGAAGCCGCCACTGTACCTCTGTGATGCTCTCTGAGGACTGTTGGGGTCCAGGGAATCGAAGAGGAGTGCGAGACTCGAACTTACAATAGAGCGAGTGTTAATTATCAGTACGCTTCCTTTGATGTTATCAGCGGATTGTCGGAGTTTGATCGTCTTGTCTTTTGAGTTCTTGTTCTAGGAACGTGATCAAAGGTTCCTAATAACTATTGACCTCGGGCTGGCCCGAGAACCTTCGGTGAACTTCAGTAGGAGGTCGAACTCGAACGTCCTTTCCACCTCTTAACTTTCCTATCTCTTACGTCTCTCTATCTTTCTCTATCACTATCACTGTGCGTGTGTGATTCACCATGGTCTTGGATCACGTGTTAGACTCGTGATCGACATCTATTACCCTCCCGGAAGAGAGCTCAGAGCTCATATACGACCGATCTATGGGTAATGCTGTGACCCTTCACGCACACACACACACACACTCAACTCTCCGCCCACGAGAGTTGGAGTAACGACTCGCAGCGCAGCGATACTGAAATTATTTCAGCCCTGGTGGGTTTCGAACCCGGACCACCGTATTGGCGGCCGCGAACCCAACCACCGCGCCATCGAGTTGTGTGTGTGTGTGTGAGGTATTCTCAATTTCAGACAGTTTTCTTTTCTTTTCCTTTTTATTTTTATTTTACATATAAAGAGTCTTGAACCCTGTTACCCTTTCCTGTAGACAACTCTTGGTGTGTGTGTGTGTGTGGAGTTAGATGAGCCTGACGGAGTATGAACTTACGTGCTGCTTACGTACGGTGTGTATGACTACTACTAGATAGGTACACCCGTTCTCCCCCCCCCATTTTTTTTTATTTTTTTTTATTTTACACGCTGGTGTATTATTTTCATAAAATGCAATTACTTCTTTGTCTGCAACCACTTTGATATCGTTGAACAAAATTTTTTCATTCATTCCTCTCCCTCTTGCTTTCTCTTTTTCTCTCTTTCGCTCCTTCTGCTTACTCTCAGTCTTTTCTCCCCCTCTCTCTCTCTCTCTCTCTCTCTCTCTCTCTCTCTCTCTCTCTCTCTCTCACTTAATGTCTCTCTCGCTTACTGTTTTATTGTTCATTATCTCTCTCCATTGATTTGGTGTTTCATAAGTGTTTTGAAATATTATGGAGGC
>NC_134813.1:26453813-26483813 GCF_046742065.1 Oratosquilla oratoria
CTGCGCTTCGACTCGTTACTCCAACTCTCGTGTGCGGGGAGTTGGGTGTGTGTGTGTGTGCGTGTAAGGTCATAGCATTACCCATGGATCGGTCATACGAGCTCTGAGCTCTCTTTCGGGAAGGAAATAGCTGTCGATCACGAGTCCAACACGTGAACCAAAGACCAAGGTGAATACACACACACACACACACACACCTATAGACCAGGCCATATGTGAACACTGAGCTCTCATCCGGGAGGGTAAGAACCGTCGGTCACAAGTCTAACACGTGAATCAAATCATTTGATTCGAACCAGAAGACAACTTCAAGAGAAGGGAGTGTTTTATTTTATGCATTTATTCTAAATATGTTTTTATCCATTACAATTTATATATATATATATATATATATATATATATATTTTTTTTTTTTTTTTTTTTTTCTGAGCGCACCTTGAGTCCTTCCAGGAACCTACCGTATGACACTTAGAAAAGGCAACTGTGGATGGTTGCATTGTTAGAAAGCCGGCTAGAAGGTGGAAGAGGGGTTGGGGGGGGGGAGAGCTGGTGCCAGATAAGGATTGTGAACCTTGACTTTTAGCTGGGACTGTACTAATTAACGTCCTGTGCTCTCTGGTCTGGGTCTCTCCTGGGCTCGCTCTCACACGCTCGGCCTCCTCCTCGCTTCAAAGTCCCCTGCCAGACCGCCGGCCCATCCCTTGGGGAAACTGTGCACACCAAAAAAATAAAAACGTGAATATATATATGTGTGTGTGTGTGTGTGTTGAGACATTCTGACAGGTTGACGACTCCCACTTACATCATATATACACACACACGCATATATATATATATATATATATATATAGATATGTGTGTGTGTGTGTGTGTGTGTGTGTGTGTGTGTGTGCATATATGTATATATGCAATAAAACACTGGGAACGTGTTTTATAAATGCAAGGTTTGTTTATTTTCTAAAGTGGTTACGATATGTATATATATATATATATATATATATATATATATATATATATATATAATGTGTATACACACACACACACACACACACACACACACACACACACACATGTATATGATGAGTTTCAAATCATTAATCTGATGGCAATGTCTGAGGAAAACCATAAGAATGTAATTGAAAGAGTCCATAAAGCCTACACTAGGCAGTTTCATGTTGGTCGCAACTTCAAGGCAAGAAATTGTTACCAACTGATCTTCGTTTATCCTGTCCGCTCACATTTGTCTTTGAATTTCATATGTAATATTGGTAATAATAGTAGTAGTAATGATGATAGTAATAGTAATAATAATTATAATTGCAATTTCCTCTGTTTGGGGGGAGGGTAGCCATCTTCATAAACCCGGGTCCCACCAAATTTGGACTGTAGCGCGGAACTACTTTTTGTCCTCTATGGGTCCGGAAGCCCACATTCCGGCCCAGATTTCCTGTTAGACGACCGGGGGATGGGGGGTGGGGGGAGGGCGTACTGTAAACAGAAAATATTTGTTTTATTAATATTACTTTCTTATTTATTTACTTATTTATTAACTATTTTTTTTTTTTTTTTTTTTTTTTTTTTTTGATACATGGAAGGGAGTGGGCTGGGGATAGGGGTTAGGTCGTGGTTATGTATAAATGATATTTTGACGCAACCCGAAGGGATTTCCCCCCCCGTCTTCTCCATTTCTGCATGACGGGGGCGGGGTCGCCGATTAAATGAAGCGGCCTTGCTGTGGATGTGCTGTGTCTTGCTGCATTGCCTCTGACCCAGGGCGATGCGAGAGATGCAGGGATGACCCGTCATCCAGGAGGAGCCGAGATAAGAGGGAGGGAGGGGTGTGGAGTGGGTTTGAGTGGAAATATGCATTTTCAGTTTGGCTACATCCCTTGTAAGGGGGAAAACACTTGGTATATATATATATATATATATATATATATATATATATATATATATATATATATATATATATATATGCTAATAACACGGGTACGTGTGTTCACTTATGCAAAGTAGACCTCTTGGAAAAAGAAACTAACGAAGCAGAGCGCTTTCGCATATTACATCTTTGCACTGAAGATGTAATATACGAAAACGCTCAGCTTCTTTAGTTTATTTTTCCCAGTGGTCTGCTTTGCATATATATATATATATATATATGTATATATATATGTATATATATATATATATATATATATATATATATGTATATATATATATATGTATATATATATATATATATATATATATATAATATATATATATGGTTTTAAATCATTTGGAATGCCAGTTAGGCCCAAGTCTGTCATTCAGATAATAAATGAATAGATAAAATTTTCATCGTCAACCAGAGCAAAACGATCTCCCAGAGTCACACCCATGCTCCGCCTTCCACGTATACACCCGACTCATCCCCATCAGCTGTGATAGTGGTGGAATGTATGTGTGAGCGTGTGTGTTAGGGGCGTTCATCATTGGGAAGCTCTCGGAGAGACATCCAGCCAGGTTCCCCTCCCTTCCTTCCCTACACACACACACACACACACACACACACACACACACACACACACACACACGTGGCGCAGTTGGTAGAGTTCCCGGCTGCCGCTACAGCGGTCCGGATTCGAATTCTGCCCAGGACTGAAATAATTTTCAGTATCGCTGCGCTGCGGGTTGTTATTCCAACTCGTGGGCGGGGAGTTGGGTGTGTGTGTGCGCGCGTAAGGTCACAGCATTACCCATAGATCGGTCATATATGAGCTCTGAGCTTTCATCCGAGACGGTAATAGCTGTCGATTACGAGTCCAACACGTGATCTAAGACCGTGGTGAATCATACACACATACATACATACACGCACATACACACACTTACAATATAGACGTTGTTAATTTGATATAAAGAGACGAATCCTGGTTGACAAACTGTTATGTCGGAACGTTCGTGTGATGTTGATCCAGAGAGTAATTCGCTTAATTGACTTAAATGGGCGGGGTTGGGAGCTTAACCCGGTTAAACGGGTTCAGGGTGCCTGTCGTTTCCATGTCTGGTAACCGGGGTGAGGAGGGGGGGGTGAGGGTTCGAATCCCGCACTCCTCTCCTATTCCCAGCTCATTGGCTCTTTAGTTTCCTGTCCCCCAGTAGTCCCTAGGGCTCAGGTGACTGTTCAGCGCCTCCTGACGTAGGCTGCTCTTTACCTCTCAGTTCTGGTGGTGCTTGTTGGCGCATGTACAGTAGTTCGTCCGTGGAGTTCCTTTGATGTAAAGAATTGCGAAGTAGATTCCTTTTATGTAGGTAGGGCAGTGGTTCCCAAACTGTCTCGTGTGTCCCCCCCCTCCCCCATTTTTTTTGGGGGGGAGGGGGGCTTTCAGCAGTCTCGTATGCCCAACCCCCCCACTTTTATTATTATTATTATATATATATAATTATATATATTATATATAGTATATATATATATATATATATATATATTATATATTATTTTAATTCATGTTTTATTTTTCTGTTTATATCTTAGCACTTAGCAAACTTAATAGAAAACGGGTTGAGGTTGATACTGGGAACTGTACCTTTTTGTATTTATACGAATTTATATATTTTTCGTATTTATATCTTAACACTTGTCTAACTTAATAGAAAACGGGTAGGGTGAATGATAGAACTAAACACGTATGTAATGGCAGGTCCTTGTTCTTGGAATTGTTTAATTTTTTTTTTTTTGTTAAACATATTTTTTAGCTAATGACTTCCTGATGGGATCGAGCCCCCTAGTTTGGGAACCCCTGGTATTAGAAAATTGCGAAGAAGAAAGTCTGTATAGGATTTAGAAAGGTTCATTTGGCATCTAGTTTTTAGTCTAGTTATCATCTGTTTGATCAGACGATCAATCTGGTCTTTTATCTTGATTCTGGAAAGTTCAGTTGTCGTGTAGAAATGTTTATAGTTGGTGATTCTATATCATTTATTCTTGTTTTCTCAGTCGGTGAGTATTATTGAAGCTTCAGTGAATCTGTCATTTAATTTGTTATTTGCTCATTACCAAGAAAATGTCAAGGACATTTTCTGTATGTATGTATGTGTGTGTGTGAGGGAGAGAGAGAGAGAGACGGAGGGGGAGAGAGTGATACGCGTTCTCGTGTTGTGCTGTTCCTCTCCCAACTCCACCTTCTCTTTCTGATTCACTAGTAATAGTAACAAGCTAAATATAGTGATAGTAACAGTACCTCGGCCTCCAATACAGCTACAACCACTAGTAGAGTAAGTGACGTTACACCCTATCCTACCACAGCCACCACTACAATATACACAACTACAACTACCACGCCCACCACAACCACTACTACCACGCCCACCACAACCACAACTACCACGCCCACCACAACCACAACTACCACGCCCACCACAACCACAGCTACCACGCCCACCACAACCACAACTACCACCACAACCACAACTACAACTATCATCACGACCGCAACAACCACCACTACTGCCATAACTACTTGTACACCCACTACCACAACAGCTTGTACATCCACTTCCACAAACATTTGTACATCCACTTCCACAACCACTTGTACATCCACTTCCACAACCACTTGTACATCCACTACCACAACCATTTGTACAGCCACTTTTACACCCACTTTTACACCCACAACCACTTGTACACTCACTACCACAACCACGTACACTCGCTACCACGACTACTTGTACACCCACTTATACACTCACTACCACATCCACTTGTGCAACAACTACCACAACCACTTGTACACCCACTACCACAATCACTTGTACACCCACTACCACAACCACTTGTGCAACAACTACCACAACCACTTGTACACCCACTACCACAACCACTTGTGCAACAACTACCACAACCACTTGTACACCCACAACCACTTGTACACCCACAACCACAACCACTTGTACACCCACAACCACTTGTACACCCACAACCACTTGTACACCCACAACCACTTGTACACCCACAACCACTTGTACACCCACAACCACTTGTACACCCACAACCACTTGTACACCCACAACCACTTGTACAACCACAACCACTTGTACACCCACTACCACAACCACTTGTACACCCACTACCACAACCACTTGTACACCCACTACCACAACCACTTGTACACCCACTACCACAACCACTTGTACACCCACTACCACAACCACTTGTACACCCACTACCACTTGTACAACCACTACCACTTGTACAACCACTACCACAACCACTTGTACAACCACTACCACAACCACTTGTACAACCATTACCACAACCACTTGTACACCCACTACCACAACCACTTGTACACCCACTACCACAACCACTTGTACACCCACTACCACTTGTACAACCACTACCACAACCACTTGTACACCCACTACCACTTGTACAACCACTACCACAACCACTTGTACACCCACTACCACTTGTACACCCACTACCACTTGTACAACCACTACCACAACCACTTGTACAACCATTACCACAACCACTTGTACACCCACTACCACAACCACTTGTGCAACCACAACCATTTGTACACCCACTACCACAACCACTTGTACACCCACTTGTACACCCACTACCACAACCACTTGTACACCCACTACCACAACCACTTGTGCAACCACTTGTACACCCACTACCACAACCACTTGTACACCCACTACCACAACCACTTGTACACCCATTACCACAACCACAACCACAACCACTTGTACACCCACAACCACTTGTACACCCAGTACCACAACCACTTGTACACCCACTACCACAACCACTTGTGCACCCATTACCACAACCATTTGTACACCCACTACCACAATCACTTTTAACCCACTACCACTACAACTACCACAACCACCACTACCACAACCACCATTACCACAACCACCTCTGCAACTTCCAGCATAACCGCCCACCACTGGGATCCCTGTCTCCCCTTTCTACCACAATAACCCACCACCACTGCCTGCTACGTTCTCGTGACCTTTGACCGCAACTGTTTGCACCACCTGTCACCACCTGATCCGTCATCACGCCGGGCCTGTCTCATCACACGCACTGCCTCCATTTCATCACTCATGTGACAGCCGCTCCTGTTGTAGTCGTAAATGTTTGATTACAACATATGGTGGCAGCGGTGGGATTTGTTTACTTGTAATTCTACACTCCTCTTTTTTTTTCTTTTTTTTTATTATTATTAGGAGTCATCACTTGTCACATCTTCATCACGTATTCATCATTCTGGGGCATCATTGTTAGTTGACGTAACTTGGTGTCATCACTATTGGCATCACCTCTGCCCCCACACTACAATTATGTCGACCTCCACTACCACCACTAACCCCCCTCCCCCCTTAAAAATATCTATCTTTGCCCCCTCACGTCCTACTGACCGATGCACTTTCCTCCTCTCCCCCTCCTTCCCCCTCTCTCCCCCTTCCCCCTTTTCCCCGTTTCCCCTCCTCTCTCCTCCATCTCTCCCGTATCCCATTCCTTCTCTTCCTTATCCCCTCCCTCCTCTCCTTTCCTCCTCTTCCCCTTTCCTTCCTCCTTTCCTCCCCTCCCCTCCCTCTCTTTCTCCCCTCCAAAAGGTCGGCAGCAGGACAACGTTCATCAAACGTTTTGTGGTGTTCGGAAACGTTGAATATGTAGCATATTTTTACACGCACACACGCATGTATTTTATACTCGTGTGTGTGTATGTGTATGTGCGTGCGTGCGTGCGTGCCAGTCTGTGCAAGCGTTATTTTAGTGACATTTCATCGCCGACCTCGCTATTACGACAGCCATTATTTTGCAAGGAACGTTACAATGACGAAAGGTCCATTTCAGCTCTTCGTAACACACAGTATTGACCCTTAGGGTATCTTGCAGCATTGTATAGATGACTGGCAAGCGCCAGGTGATCTTACTAGGAATTTGAAAGTCTCTCTCTCTCTTTCTCTCTCTCTCTCTCTCTCTCTCTCTCTCTCTCTCTCTCTCTCTCTCTCTCTCTCTCTCTCTCTCTCTCTCTCTCTCTCTCTCTCTCTCTCTCTCTCTCTCTCTCTCTCTCTCTCTCTCTCTCTCTTCCTCTCTTCTCAGAAGCGCTAGAAATTTATGTAGATAAGGTTAAGTTTGTCAAGTCAAAGTAGGAATTCAGAAAATCGAATAAAACTACTTCTAAACGAGTGCTAATTTCGTTTGTCTGCGAATTTTCTTGGCGCGCATGCGTCAACGTCACCCGGCACATCTGGCAAATAAAATAGAAAAATAAATAGATAAAAATAAAAGGATATATGGATAGAATAGAATAAAATAAATAAAAATAAATCTGATAATAAAATCAACGATAATGATGAAGTTGTATAGATGAATAAATAAGTAATATGAAAATTAGTCGAATACGCACTGCGCTGAATCCGTTAAGAACGCAATGTGCCATCGGTGGATAGGGTCACGGAAGGAAAAAGGATGACGAGAATGACGTGGCCCGACCAGTCCAGACTAGCGAATCCGGTGCTTATCCGGTAAGCTCTTCCGGTCCCCCCCCCTCTCTCTTTCACCTCTCTTTCACCTCTCTCTTTCACCTCTCTTTCACCTCTCTCTTTCAACTCTTTACACTTTTTCTTTTCCTTCTCTCTTCACCCCTACTCCTCTTTCCCCTCCCCCTCTCTCTCTCCCTCTTTCCCCCTCTCCCCTCTCTCTTCTCTTCCCCTCTCTCTTCTCTCCTTCTCGCTTCCCCCTTCTCTCTTCTCTTTCCCATTCTCTCTTCTCTCTTTCCCCTTCTCTCTTCTCTCTTTCCCCTTCTCTCTTCTCTCTTTCCCCTTCTCTCTTCTCTCTTTCCCCTTCTCTCTTCTCTCTTTCCCCTTCTCTCTTCTCTCTTTCCCCTTCTCTCTTTCCCCTTCTCTCTTCTCTCTTTCCCCCTCTCTCTTCTCTCTCTTTCCCCTTCTCTCTTCTCTCTCTTTCCCCTTCTCTCTTCTCTCTCCTTCCCCTTCTCTATTCTCTCTTTTCCCCTTCTCTCTTCTCTCTCCTTCCCCTTCTCTATTCTCTCTTTTCCCCTTCTCTCTTTTCCCCCTTCTCTCTTCTCCCCTTCTCTCTTCTCTCTTTTTCCCCTTCTCTCTTTCCCCCCTTCTCTCTTCTCTCTTTCCCCCTCTCTCTTCTCTTTCCGCCCTCTCTCTTCTCTTTCCGCCCTCTCTCTTTCTCTGTCGCTCTTTCCACATTTACCGAGTCTGCTCGGACGGTAACTGTTAGGAATTGAACTCTGACCCACATCGTGTGGATTAAGTGTGAAGCACTCGACACACACACTTCTTCTCACTTGTAACTCTTTACTCTCTTCCTCTCCTCCTCAGGCCTCTCTTCTTCCTCCTCTCCTCCTCAGGCCTCTCTTCTTCCTCCTCTCCTCCTCCTCTGGCCTCTCTTCTTCCTCCTCTCCTCCTCCTCCTCTGGCCTCACTTCTTCCTCCTCTCCTCCTCCTCCTCTGGCCTCACTTCTTCCTCCTCTCCTCCTCCTCTGGCCTCTCTTCTCCCTCTCCTCCTCCTCCTCTGGCCTCTCCTCTTTCTCCTCTCCTCCTCCTCCTCTCCTCCTCCTCCTCTGGCCTCTCCTCCTCCTCCTCTCCTCCTCCTCCTCTGGCCTCATTTCTTCCACCTCTCCTCCTCCTCTGGCCTCATTTCTTCCACCTCTCCTCCTCCTCTGGCCTCACTTCTTCCACCTCTCCTCCTCCTCTGGCCTCTCCTCGTCCTCCTCTCCTCCTCCTCTGGCCTCTCCTCGTCCTCCTCTCCTCCTCCTCTGGCCTCTCTTCTTCCTCCTCTCCTCCTCTGGCCTCTCCTCTTCCTCCTCTCCTCTTCCTCCTCTCCTCCTCCTCTGGCCACTCTTCTTCCTCCTCTCCTCCTCCTCTGGCCTCTCTTCCTCCTCCTCTGGCCTCTACTCTTCCTCTGGCCTCTACTCTTCCTCCTCTCCTCCTCCTCTGGCTTTTCCTCTTCCTCTGGCCTATCTTCTTGCTCCTCTCCTCCTCCTCTGGCCTCTCTTCTTCCTCCTCTCCTCCTCCTCTGGCCTCTCCTCTTCCTCCTCTCCTCCTCCGCCTCTTCTCTTCCTCCTTGTTGACTTGCTCCTCATACTCTGATTTTTGTCAGCTTTATCTTTTTTTTTTTTTCGACTCTCATCTTAACTGAGTTCCCTGCTGTATTCAACAGGCTTTATTAATTGAAATCTTATTTTTTCTCTCTTTTTGTCTGCACACACCCCCTCTCTCTCTCTTTTTTATCAAAAAGTTTAAAAAGTACAAGGGGGAGAAAGATAGAATTTAATTGTCTGTTTGTAATCTCTGCAAATTCATTCACGGTGGGGAGGATAAAGAAAATTACTGGATTGGGAAAAACTCCAATGTGTCTGTGTGTGAAGAGGAAAGGTCTTTAGAAAAGACACCCAAAATTATCATCGAGGGTGGGTGGGAAATGCGGATAGTGAGGAACCGGAAAAGATTTTGACAAATGGAGAAAAACGAAAAACTGTCCGTGCAGAGAAATGAAACTAAAATGAAATGGGACTCACTCTTGGTCGGGAGGCTGCAACAGGTAAAGTGGTCCTCTAGGATTAACTAACAAAGCGGTGAGGAGCCTACACCAGGGGCCACTGAGTAGTAGTGGAAGTGCAGGGTCCAATTAGAGAATTGATAGCAGGGCCTCTACTCGACAAAATTCAGAAATTTATGTTTTATTTTTGTGCAGTATGCACCCCGTATAATTTATTTCAGCGGACTTAAACATTCAAATCTGCAGAGAACATTGCATGTTGTTTTTTTATGTTAATGCTTAGCTGATGAATAATCATTGCACTTTGAAATATTTTGTATATCCATTGCAGTGCCATTGTATATATATTTAGTCTTAATATATTACCATTCTATTGTCTGTGTCAGGTTAATGGGGTACAGGTTGATGGTCTTATGACTCTCGGGGAATGTAACGGGAAAAAGGTTAAGAACCTCTGGAGTAGAGGAATGTACGAGATCTATAGATCCCCAGAAAATGGAAGGAATCATCCACAGCTGAATAAGCCTGATAGCAGATAGAATTAAATGAGTGCCGCCGGGTATAGAGAAGGTTAAGTCAGGGAGAAAAAGGGATGATAGGCAATGGAGGCTGGGAGAAAGGTCTGTCAAAATGGTGGGGGAGAAGAATATGGATTTATCATTAATGGTCAAAAAGTTTTTTGGAATTGGCAAAATGTATATGTGGTGAGAGTGAAGATTATTTAGGGTTGAACATTGTTTCTTAAAACCGACTATATGCTCCCTACCCAGCGATTATTCCATGTTCGAAGCAAGTAGGTGATTTTGAATATGGTGAAGATTTTGTGTTAGCTGTCATGAGAGAGATATATTTGTGGAGAGACTGGAAAATTTATGGTGAAGAAAAGAAAGGACAGTAAATTGAAAGAAATTTCATAGAGTTGGAAGGGGGAAGTGGGAAAAATTACTGTTATTGTTAGCAGGAAGAGGGGAGGAAATAGTTCATGATGGGGGTGAATTGCACATTAAAGATAAATCTCGCTGAAGTAGATATTCCTCAACGCTTTGACTGCAGTAGGTTAGGTACATCCTATGGCTGAATAAAATTGCCTGGATGCGAAGAAAGAATTATGGAAATAGTTTAAAACTTGGTTATAGGTGTCTTAGTGGCAGTCCTGAAACTGTTGACGTATACTAGTTTGGAGTAACAACATTTGCTACTTTTTATACATTTTGTCTTTAATGTAATAAACTTCCCCAAAAATAGATAAGGAAATAGATTTTAGATATGAACATAGATTATTGATATGAACATAGATTGTTCTATTGCTTATTGTTTATGATCAAATGCACAAAAGTCACAAATGTGATTGGTGAAAACTTGTAGATATTTGCGGGTTTGTATCTGCCATGATGACACTTTAATTGTGGGTTTTCCTTCAGATTCTATCAGCTGAATAAAGTTGTCTGGTTATAGGGAAGGGGGTAATTGAGGCTTAGAATTGACTTAGATTTTATGTACTGTGTTATTTAATTGAATATCATGACTATATAGTGAAGGTTAATCTGATTAGGTTTAACATCTTGTGTTGGGTTTTTATCAGCTGAATGAAATTGCCAGAAACCCGTAAAAATATCTATATGATTACCCATATTGCAGAGAAAGAATTAATTAAAAATAAAAGGAAAATGAAAAGTGAGCAAAAAGGACAGAGAAAAAATATTTCCAAACGTTGTCAAACCTCCTCCATAGGTTTATAGTTAAAAAAAAAAAAATAATAAAAAGAAAGAGAAAAAAAAATCCAGTGAAAGGGGTGTTTCCATTGCTGCCAATTATTTTCTTTTACAAAGTATTGGAGAGTGAATTCTTATTTTTCATTTAATTGTCAGGTGATGGCATTTCAGTTTGCAGGGGACACAAAAATGCGACTGTTCGTCGCTTTGAATTCAGGGACCGATAAGTGTTGATCCTGCAGGATGGATGTCAGAATGAATCATCTCCCTGACATTCATCTTCAAAACCTATTAGCATTCCTCTCTGACTGGAGATGCAGCCCTGAGGGGCTGGTACTCGGTTCCTGGACCATGCCCAAGATCTCCCTCGAACAGCTTACCCCATTTCCTCCACCATTTCATGTGAGAGCTGGTAACCAGTAGGGGTGTGCCGATTAATCGGCATTAGCATTGTCAAGAATTGGCACTTTTTGGTGAATCGGCATTGGCAAGAATCTGCATTTATATATATATATATATATATATATATATATATATATATATATATATATATATATATATATATATAATATGTATGTATGTATGTATAGAAAGGAATTAGGCAAAAAAAAAAAAATTAATTGGCACAACCCTAGTAACCAATGAATGCTCACTTCCTACTGCTACTATAAGCTTATGACAAAGAAAGTATCCCATATGAATACAACACAGACAACAGTCTCGAGATTTTTTCTTAGATAAATGTGTGATAAGGCTCGGGAACTGTTACCAGCCTTTGTGAGTTTTTAGAAAGAGAAACTCAAGACAACAATTGTTATTATGCAATTTCTAGTTCAAATTTGGAAATGCATTTCCCAATAAGCCAGTGCCAGAAAGCAGACATTTCTCCAGTTCTTCATTTTATGAAAACAGGATTGAATGCGAATGTCACAGATATGGGATCATTGTTAGGTTAGTGGGGTTTATTGACTTTTATTTATCTATTTATTATACTTGTTCACATATGTTTTGTAAGGTTTTATGTATTTGAGTATTTATCTATTTGTTAGTTTAAGTTATTTATTTATATATTTCATTTATTTACTTTTTTTTGTATTATTTTCGTTTGTAAATTATATACATTTACATTTTTCCTTTATGGAGAGATATTCTTCAGTATTTTCATCATTTGTGAGGACAACTGTCTCAGTTGTTAAAGTTATATGGGGATAAAGGCAATATCTTGCAACATTTGCATTCCACAGGTCTCCCAGGTGACAGCTAAAATGCCAACCCATGATTTTTCAATTACAGTTTACCACAGGGTACTTTTCTCATGAAAGCAAATTAGGAAAAAAAAAATCTGAAGTGTTTCATAAATCTTTATACATTGTTTGAGCTTGTAACAAAATTTTGTGAATATTTTATGCATAGTGTCTAGTGTCTAATGCTGGGACTGGGTTGGGGTGGGGTTGAGTAGGCCCCAGGAATATGTGGAAATAAAATCATTGTACTTTGGTATAGACCAGAGGTGGGGAACCTGCGGCCTTCCAGGCCATCAAGTGCGGCCTTCTGCGGCCTTTGATATATATATTATTTTTTAAAAGACCTTGAATATTTTTTTAAGTCTGAAATCATTATACACCTGCAACTTATAGTATACACCACACACATAGGGAGGGGGGTGGAAAACTTACACCGTCCCCTAAAAAGGGATAAAATAATAATAATGAAAAAAATAATAATTTATTCAGTGCGGCCTCTATGTGGGACGATGATGGGAAAATAAAGAGGGTGGATGGGATTCATGATCAATAGATATTATCCTTCCAGATGAGAACTCAGAGCTCATGTGTGACTGATTTATGGGTAATGCCTTGACCTTACACACACACACACTTACACTTGATGGTGCAGTGGCAGTGTTTGCAGCTACCACTACAGCAGTCAGGGTTTGAAACCCGCCCAGGGCTGAAATAATTTCAGTATCTTTGCATTACAAGTCATTACTCTAATTCTTGTGGGCAGGGAGTTGGGTACGTGTGTGTGTGTATGTGTAAGGTCACAGCATTACCCATAGATCAGTCATATATGAGCTCTGAGCTCTCATCTGGGAGGGAAATAGCTGTTGATCATGAGTCCAACACATGATCCAAGACCATGGTGAATATTAAACACACACACCTAACTCCACATTGGAATAATGGCTTGCAGCATAGCAATACTGAAATTATTTCAGCCCTGGGCAGGATTCAAACTTGGACGGCTGGAGTAGCAGTTGCAAATGCTACCACTGTGCCATCGAGCGGTGTATGTGTAGGAATATATTTTGACAGGCTAAAGGGGGATGGAGAGAAATAGACTTTGATAGAGAGGCTGAAAGATGTAGAAAAGTGGTAGAAGAGAATGGATGCATTCAATCCTCTTGTTGCCAGAAGATAGAGTCAGCTTAGCTACCAGGGATCACTCGGACTTTCTCTGGTAAGGATTTAGAATGAAAGATGTGCATATATCTAGTTTTTCTATGGGAGCAGCCATGGGAAGATAAGCAGATGTAGGTAGGGAATATATGGGAGCCTGTAACAGAAGGGAGGAGCATACACAGGAGATGGTTAGGTGCAACGGAAACAGGTGGCTCTACTCCCTTGTGCAATTGAAACAGGTGGCTCTGCTCCCATGTGCACCTGAAACGGGTGGCTCTGCTCCCTTGTGCAACTGAAACAGGTGGTTCTGCTCCCTTGTGTGACTGAAACAGGTGGTTCTGTTCCCTTGTGCAACTGAAACAGGTGGTTATATTCCCTTGTGCAACTGAAACAGGTGGCTCTGCTTCCTTGTGCAACTGAAACAGGTGGTTCTGTTCCCTTGTGCAACTGAAACAGGTGGTTCTGTTCCCTTGTGCAAATGAAACAGGTGGCTCTGTTCCATTGTGCAACTGAAACAGGTGGCTCTCCTCCCTTGTGCAACTGAAACAGGTGGCTCTGTTCCCTTGTGCAACTGAAACAGGTGGCTCTGTTCCCTTGTGCAACTGAAACAGGTGGCTCTGTTCCCTTGTGCAACCGAAACAGGTGGCTCTCCTCCCTTGTGCAACTGAAACAGGTGGCTCTGTTCCCTTGTGCAACTGAAACAGGTGGCTCTGTTCCCTTGTGCAACTGAAACAGGTGGCTCTGTTCCCTTGTGCAACTGAAACAGGTGGCTCTGTTCCCTTGTGCAACTGAAACAGGTGGCTCTACTCCCTTGTGCAACTGAAACAGGTGGCTCTACTCCCTTGTGCATCTGTTTGGGCAGGTCATGGTAATTAGTTCTGTTTGTTTTGGACCCAGATTTTGACAGTATAAGGCAGAATTGAAGGCTATGACTATGTTAGTATATTCAAATTAATTAGGCAAAGGTTTGTTAGATAGCAATAGTTTGATTAAATGATATCAGTATTTTTGGTGGAAAAATTTCAGTACAAAGAAAAATTATAAATCTTCAAAAACTGGGTATTGTATGTGATTGTATAAACCAGAGGAGAAACTTGTCAACTTGTTTGTATAGAGTCTAGGCAGAAGAGAAAGTAATTACTTTAACACATTAGCTTGTTCAAAAGTTTCATGGAACAATATAGGAGGATGTAGGAAGTTTTAATGAGGGAATTAGCATATTGATGTGTTTACTTATCTTTATGTTGAATTCATTCAACCCATAGCAACTGTTATGAAGAGACTTTTATGGAAAAAAGAAAAATTATGATAAAAAAAAAATTATGATAAAAGATATATATATATATATATGTATATATACATATATGTATATATACATATATATATGTATATATATACGTATATATATGTATATGTATATACAGGGTCTAACAGATAAATCCGTACAACTTCTTATCACATGTTTTAAGATTAATATCTTGGGTTATAATAAACAGAGAGTTATGAAATTTTCAGTATATTTAGAAAAGGCAATAAGAACAATGATTTCATTCAATGTAACCACCTTCAGCTGTTATGACGCTTTCAACGCGTTTACGAAACTTGGATACAGCGTTGATGATCTCAGACTTTGATAATGAACCCACAGCCTTCTTGATGTCTGTCTTCAGGGTTGTTATACTTCTGTGTGGCTTGTCACATGCCTTGGCCTCAATTCGCGCCCAAAAATAATAATCTAAAGGGTTTAGGTCTGGCGAATTTGAGGGCCACAACTCTTTGTTCCAGAACTGCACATTTGACCCTTCGAGAAGGTTGGTGGTCCTCTTCGCTGTGTGGGCTGGAGCCGAGTCTTGTTGGAAGACAAACTGGTTGCCACTAGCCTTATCTTTCATCCAGGGTATTATTTTCTCTTCTAGAACTTTGCAATAGACAACGGCATTGACTTTCTCCTTGTTGTTGAAGAAGTGAGTGAAGACGTCCCCCTCAGTTGACACCACACAGAGCACCATGACACTTGCTGGTTCTTCGTCGTTGTCTTGTGTTGAACCTCTGAGGATGAGGAGGCTATCCAGCGATCATTCCGCTTATTGAAAGTTGCATCAACCGTGAAAATCTTCTCGTCGGAAAAAAACTTGATGACTGAGCCATTCGACTTCATCCAGTTCAACAGCTTTTGGCACCTGGTCAAGCGAATTTCTTTCATTTTTCGTGTCAAAAGATGTCTTTTTCCTTAATGCTCTGTGAATTGTCATTGTGCTGACACCTCTCTTCTTTGCCAATGTCGATAATGGTAAGGCTGGATTTGCATTGACACTTCTCTTGAGACCAGCTAAAAAGCGAGGTGTTAGAATTCTGCCCCTTCTGGGCTTGTGAGCAGCTCGTTGGTCTTCGCCAGTCTCATCAAAACGTTTACAAACATCGTAAACAGTTTGTCTGGAGAATTTTAGCATCCTTATTATGGCGCTAGGAGTGTGACCCGTGCGACGAAGTTCGCATATGGCTGAACGTTTGGCTTGTTCCATTGCTTAATGTTTATTGCACCGGTGCTAGTATACAACTGGCTAAATTATTAGACAAATGGAAGTATCTGGAAACAATCAGAATTGCCATATGTTACTTTTTAAGTGCTTAAAACCTCTTCAAAGTTTGTACGGATTTATCTGTTAGACCCTGTATATATATGTATATATATATATATTTATGGGGAGGGGGGGCTAAGGTAGTATTTTGATTTACATAGGGCATGATCAGGATTAGGTAGAACATAGTATGAAATAAATACATACATATACCAAGGGCTTTTCCCCCCTTACAAGGGAGATAGCCAAAGTCAAAGGCATAAAACCACTTCCACCCATTCCATCTCCACATACTCCACTCCCATTCACCACCCCTCTGCTTGGCTCCTCCTGGATGACGGGGTCATCCCTGCATGTTGCCCACTGCCCTTGATTAAATAGGATGTAATTAAGACCAATGTTCATGTATCCATTACCAACCCCAGACATGATTTCCTCTTAATTAAATAGAGTCATCGAGCATTAGGTAGAAGAAAATCTGAAATGTTGGTTCCCTTAATTATATAAAATTGTTTAGTGTTAGCATGAATGAATTTTGTAAAGGGCATCATAGGAAAGGGAATAAACATCAGACAGCTCTTCACCTTTATGTCGGAGTTTGTGTTCCAGATGCATATTGTTTGTGAGAATGAAGACATGAAAATTGAATGTCTGTGTATTTCAAGGAAAAAGTTTACAATTTCTCAGCTCACAAGCTTTCATTAGCAAAGATCCATGTTTCTATAAAATGAACCTTTACTTCCATTCATATGATAATAAAGCTACATGCTTCTTTTGTGCAAAAATTTTACTTATGTGTGTTTTTGTTTGTAATTTTTTAGGATTGACTAAAGGAAGTATTTGTTTAGTGCCTACTTATTGATATATATATTAAGAATAAACATGAACAAGACACATGTGATAAATGAGAGAAAAGGTTAGAGATGATAGTTTCAACAGACATGAACAAGGAGAGAAGATGATAAAAAGAATGTACAGTATAAACAAGGTTTGAACTGGTTTGATGTCAAAACTGATGTAAGTTGGATTTGCTTAGGATTTACAATTAGCAAACAGGTCAGGTTTGGTGAGCTGTAGTGTGCAGGAGATTAAAATTTGAAATGTGTGCACAGAATGTAGCTTACTTTTGTAAGAGAAACAGCTTGAGTGTGGAAATAATTTTTATTTCAGGATTCATGGGCAATATTTCTCCATTTCATTTATTTTACTTTATTGTTTTAATTCTTCTACATTTTTTTTAGTTATATATTTCTTTAGTCATTTATATTTTATAAATTCTATTGATGAAGCAGCCTTGTTGTGGATTTGCTTGTGTCTTATGACACTGCTTCTGACCCAGGGCAGTGGACAGGATGCAGGGATGACCCATCATCCAGGAGGTGCCAAAATGGGAGGGAGGAAGAGGGTGGAGGGGGTTGGATATGTGGGGGATGGAATGGGTGGGAGTGGTTTCTATGCCTTTTTCTTTTTTGGCTACCTCCCATGTAAGGAAAAAAAAAAGAATTTGGTGTATGTATGTATGTAAATTTTATTGATGTATATACAGGTATATATTGTTATTATTATTATTATTATTATTATTATTATCATTGTTATTATCATTCATTCGTTTATTTTTTTCATTCAACCTCGTTATGAGCTGAAAGGTCTCCTGTCAGTCAGCTTTGCCATTATGATGCAGTATTATGTGCCATCATAACCCACTTAGCTTCAAACTTACATCATAATTACTTTGACTTGTGTCCCATCTCTAGTGCTCATTGGTGAATGTCACTTGTCCTAGCAGTCAAAGGTCATTTCTGAGGGCTTGTTTGTTTATGCTTCTCCTCTTCAAGCAGCATGATGGAATTTGATTACTCAGTCATAATTTTAGCCAGTCATGTAACATCTTGTCTTTGTTGCCATCAACTTAACTACATTAAATGTACCTATACATTAACTTCTATTTGGAGCAACCAGATCCGGGGAAATGACATCAATATGTTGCAGTTAGTTTGATTGTATGAAGAAGAAAAAGAATATTTCGTGTCTTTTGACTGTTTAGATTGTGTGAATGTATAGTGCAATTACTTTCGTTCCAGCCATTTGCTTGCTTCCTATACATTAACTTCTATTTGGAGCAACCAGATCCGGGGAAATGACATCAATATGTTGCAGTTAGTTTGATTGTATGAAGAAGAAAAAGAATATTTCGTGTCTTTTGACTGTTTAGATTGTGTGAATGTATAGTGCAATTACTTTCGTTCCAGCCATTTGCTTGCTTCCTGAGCTTGATACATTTAACCATTTGTCCGAGAACCAACAAGTGGTTGTTCTGCAAAATTTATTTCACAATTCTCTCCTTCTCTCTCCTTAAAACATATCAACACCTTTTCATTCTGGAGGTCAGACCTGAGGAGCTGACTTTTATACTTACAACTGCTAACTGGCTCTGTGTAGTACTATAATCTGGTAATATAGAAACAGTCCCACACTGATAGAATGCAGACAACCTTTTGTTTGTTCTCATAGGACCTGCAGGTGGGGGGGTCCAAAAACTGTTGCCAGCCACTGTGGCAACAGTTATTATTCAAAGCACTTACTGATACTGCCATACAAAATATATACAACCAGTAAAAAGACAGAGAAAAAATAATGTTTAGCACAAAGTAAACTTTGAGTAAGAAATAAATATAAATCCCACTTGTGGTTATAGATTGTGACTAGCCAGGTACACTGTAATAATTTATAAAATAGTAATCAAAAATAATAATATAAATAATATAATAATAATAATGTAAATAATAAAATAATAATATAGATAATATAAAATAATAATTTATAAAAAAAAAAAAACCATGTGATACATTTACCCCCTGCCATGTAATTTTTACCGTTGATTAAAAACAACTAGTGCAGTGGAAGACAGTTTAATACGATTTTGATTGTGATGCTGACATGGAGTAAGAGTAGTGAGAACCAATACCACATTGTAAAAGATAAGGCGGAGATAAGTTTAGATAAGCCGTGAGTAATTCAAATGTATTCAGGTACATGTGTAATGACTTAAAAATGCTGTAAGGTGGATTTAAGAAGATATTGGAAACATATTATAATGAAATTTGACATAATGGTTCAAGCAATATGGTAATATGAATCGTTATTGGATTGTGAAATTATATTGGGCAGGAGAATAGAATGAAGTTGAGAATTGATTTGATGGAAATGGAGGGGAATATAGATGGAGGTCATCAAAAAGAGGAGCCCATTTTGAATGTGGAGTATCCGTACATAAGAATGGGAAATTGTTGAGAGTATTCACTACATCAGAGATATAAATATGCTCTGTATATATTGAGGCCTCCCTAGCTGATGGATGCAGGAGGGTGGCTGTACCCCTTTTCTCTCTCCTTGTCTCTCTCTCTCTCTCTGTTTCTCCCCCTCCTTCCCCATCTCTCCCCTTTTTCATTTGTAGTGGAGTTGTTTCATCCATTTGAAAAATTATCTTTATTCTAAAAGCTACATGCATTTCTCTTTCAGGTAAGCTGCTAGCCAGGGGAAGATGCAATGAACAGAAGTAGATATGGATGATCATGCATTGGGTAAGTTCACGTTAAGAAGTATTTGTAGAGTTCAGTAATGGCAACATCAAGCAGATATTGTTTCATTTGTGTTGTATAAACTTGAAAACTAGAATAATTATCATTCATGTAGTTTACTATTGGATTTGTATAGGTTTCCTGCTGAAATAGAAGTTTGTTAAAATAACCTCGTGTTGGATGACTTAGTTTTTCTGGCTGAAATGAACACATTAACATCTTCATTATCTTGTCACATTTTATTATTATTTCAACTCCTGAAGGGAGATTTCAATTATCTCTACCCAATTATTATTCAGAATAATAACTAAACTCATTGGATTCAGTCTTCTGTTGGTCAAATTTACCCACAAAATCACTCGTGTTAATTGAATATTATTTCCTATTTTATGTGATTCCATATGGCACCCCTATGATAGTAAAAGCATTGCACCTGTCGTGGTTAACCATTTTCGCACTCGGCGGCACTTACTCTATACTCCCACTGGATATCAGGCAGTTTAATTGAGTTCTGTAGCACCCCATCAAGAGTAAAGGTCAACACGAGAAAAGATAGGAAATCCCGAATAGCTGTACTTTGAAAAAGATAAATAAATAAAAAGAATATATATAAATATAAAATAATTGTTCAGGAATGTTGAAAGAGAAACCTCTGCCAAGTTAGCGTAAGATGGCTTTACTATGTACATGTTGGAGAAAAAAACAACAACAACATTGGAAACGGTCAATCTGTTGCCCCAGGTCTTTTTTGCAGAAGAGTGTGGAAGCTTTCAGTGGAAATCTTTAATTTAGAATAATTTTGTGTCAGAGTGTTTAGGAATAATGTATGCATGGGTGGGTGTTAATGCATAGGTTTTTCTGTTTTCTGCCTGTGTGTATTAAATGGCCAAGACTTAGTATTACTCTTTTGATACATTGCCCAGATTCTCTTTCGTGAGACATACGGGTTCATCTGGAGCCACAACCACAAGTTTTACCCATAAGTCACTTGATGTGGAGTGGAGAGTATAAGCGGTACATTTATTATAAAGCTTCAGAACTCTGTCTTCCTGTGTCTTCCTATACCTGTCAGTATACCAAGAGCCTCTTCCCCCTTATAAGGGAGGTAGCCAGTCTCAATCCACTCCCATCCACCTCCCATTGAGTCCCTCTCATCTTAGCTCCTCTTGGATGAAAGGTCATCACTGCCTCTTGCCCAAGAGTTTACTCAATTGAAATGTGAATTTGTACGTAAATATGAATTTGTACGTACATTGGAACAGAGACGTGAAAAACCATGATCGAGTCAACGATCAGACCCCAAACAAGTAATGGGCGACAATACAGATCCACAGCATCGTGCAAACCAAGTATTTTGTTGAAAACTTTTACCGTACATTTTTCCATACGTTCGCCCAAAAATTTTATTCGCTGTTTTTTTATTCCACAATGGTGAAGATTGTGTGGTTGAACTACTGGCCTTGATTCTATTATTTGCTTTATATTGGTGGTGTTGGTTCAACCCAGTTGGCATTTTTGTAAGGCCTTTTCAGTCATTTTTATTACTGGGATGGGTTTTGATTTGTTAGGATTTTATGGGCCTGCTGGCTCTCTCTCTCTCTCTCTCTCTCTCTCTCTCTCTCTCTCTCTCTCTCTCTCTCTCTCTCTCTCTCTCTCTCTCTCTCTCTCTCTCTCTCGCTTTCTTTCTTTCTCTCTATCTCTCAGGGCATTGCTGTATTAAGGGTATCAAATCTCAAAATTGTTGTGTGTGTGTGTGTGCGTGATTCACCATGGTCTTGGATCATGTGTTGGACTCGTGATCAAAAGCTATTACCCTCCCGGAAGAGAGCTCGTATGTGGCCGATCTATGGGTATTGCTGTGACCTTACACGCACACACACACACACACCCAACTGCCCGCCCGCGAGAGTTGGAGTAACAACTCGTAGCGCAGCGATGCTGAAATTATTTCAGCCCTGGCGGGATTCGAACTCGGACCGCTGTAACAACAGTTGCGAACGCTACCACTGCGCCATCGAGCCGTGTGTGTGTTTGCACTGACGCTGGAGGTAGATCGTGGTTATATAATATAATGTATGTAACATTACGAGAACGTTACGTATACGCAGAGATCGCACACACACACACACACACACACACACACACACACACACACACACACACACACACACAACTCGGTGGCTCGGTTGGTAGAGTCTCCGACTGTCAGTACGGCGGTACCGGGTTCGAATCCTGCCCAGGGCTGAAATTATTTAAGTATCACTGCGCTTCGAGTCGTTACTCCAACTCTCGTGGGCGGGAGTTGGGTGTGTGTGTGCGTGTAAGGTCATAGCATTACCCATAGATCGGTCATACGAGCTCTGAGCTCTCTTCTGGGAGGGAAATAGCTGTCGATCACGAGTCCAACACGCGATCCAAAGACCAAGGTGAATATAATATATATATATATATGTATATATATATATATTTGTATATTTCGGCAGCAGGTTTTCCTGTAGACAGGTTTCATTGAAGAAAATAGCAATTGATGCATTGATGATCTTCTCTACACAAGATCATCAATATATATATATATATATATATATATATATATATATATATATATATATATATATATATATACACACACTGCAAACGAGAGACCTGGGGCAACAGACTGTTTTACTTCAGTCAGCCGAGTATGCAGATGCGGTGGCATTATACCCACGGACATAAGCGCTGGATACTTCAGACAAAACACAGTTTACTCACCCCTGCAGTCCCCAAACCGCATGATAGGGACAAAGGTGACAGGTTCGGCCACAGCTACTCAGCGCCTCCTGGCGTAGGCTCCTCACCCCAAAGTACGCAGAACCAAGTTACTGTGGTTTCGATGAATTACAAGTGTCTTGTCTAGATTTTTTTTTTTACTCCAAGGTACTACCTAAATGTTAATAAAGTACTCTGAACTCCCAAAGTTCAGTAATTTGAAGTTCCGAAATTCAGCCATTTGAACTCCCCCCTCAAAAAAAAAAAAAAAAAATCAAGTACTTTTGTTCTTTTCGAAGTTCAGCCATTTGCACTCCCAAATTTCACCCATTTCAACTCCCAAAATCCACTCCTTTGAACTCCCAATCTTCATTGTCAAATGACTCCCGACAACAGCTATACTCTCATGGCGTGTTCCTCCGGTCTCAGTGTTTCCGTCGGCGTGGTCATCGTATTTATCCAAGATAGCGTCACCGTGCTCGCCACTTACTTCCTTGAACATCTTAACGCAATATCCAGTCTTCCTGCTTTCCTTCCATCTGCCACTTAGGATGAACTAATACTATAATGCCAGTTTGTATCGTACGTCAAATACAATTACAAGTTCTCCCGTTCCTTCCCATTTACCAATTTACCGAGACAATTACAACGTTGTAACGAGTCACAATGGTTAAGGCACGCCGATAGAAGAACTTGACGAGTTCGGCTGTAGAACACAAAGAACACGAAGAACGCATAGAAGAACACGAAGAGGAGTTTCAGAGCTTCGAATTTGATTCTATTCAAGTTCCTCCTCTGGAAGCTTATCCACTTCGTGCACTCCTAGGAACTGTTTCTGCTTCCGTTGTTCAATAGACGGCATGGCAGCGAGGCACAGGAGGGCCAGAGAACACAGCACGGGCTATCCCTACCGATTCACCGCTTCAGCATAAAGCGAACCACTATACTCTTCGTCCTCCTCCTCCTCCTCCACCTCCACCTTCCTCCTCCTCCTTCACCACCACCTTCCTCCTCCTCCTTCACCACCACCTTCCTCCTCCTCCTTCACCACCACCTTCCTCCTCCTCCTTCACCACCACCTTCCTCCTCCTCCATATCCATCCGAGGACCAAATACCAGCCCTGTGGGTGCACTTACAGTTTAGGTGATTACAGCTGTTGGATTTGTCTACGTACTTAGAGCAATGGTGGCACACTGTCCAGGCACATTTACACTCGTGGGGAACCCGTATGTGTATATATGTGTGTGTGTGTGTATCTTCTGCCTTACTCCTTAGGTACTAGACTCCATCGTTAGCCAGAGACAAATGTGTAAAGGACGTCACCTGGTCCATGGAGAGGAAGGGGTTGTTAAAAATAGAAAACGGGGGGGGGGCGGTTACCCCCCTCTCGCGATGGAATCTCTATTCAGTGCAACCCCGTACAATCATCGTCATCATCAACCGTTTGGTCCATCGCCCGATTGTTGTCGGTGATTATTGCGTGACCACCAATTCAATACGACCTGATGATGACGTGGGAGATTGTGAACGAGATGAGACAAGAGATAATGACAAACGTGTATTTGCCTAATCGCTGTGTAGAAAAAGGAGCAACGCTCGTGGGGTACCGTACCGGATTCTCTGATTAATGTTATCATACATACATACATACATATACCAAGGGCTTTTTTCCCCCTTACATACTAAGATTTAAATTCATGTACTCTTTGGTTCTGCCACCTTACTCTCCACTGTGTGCGTGTGTGTGTGATTCACCATGGTCTTGAATCACATGTTGGACTCGTGATCGACAGCTATTTCCCTCCCGGAAGAGAGCTCAGAGCTCATATATATGACCGATCTATGGGTAATGCTGTGACCTTACACGCACACACACACACACACACCCAACTCCCCGCCCACGAGAGTCGTAGTAACAACCCGCAGCGCAGGGATATAGAAATTATTTCAGCCCTGGGCGGGATTCGAACCCGGACGTCCGTAGTGGCAGGCGGGAACTCTACCAACCGCGCTATCGAGTCGTCATCGCGCACGTGTGTGTGTGTGTGTGTGTGTGTGTGTGTGTGTGAGAGAGAGAGAGAGAGAGAGAGAGAGAGAATTCGCCTCATGGAGAATCTTCAGTGAGTTCGATCCAACGGCCCAGCAGGAGAGAGAGATACCCTTGGGGTCGCGAAAGGGCCATCGCAGCTTCAGAAAGGGACCGCAGACTAAACAACTCGTATTAAATACGTTATCGGTAATTAAGTTTTCCTATTTTAGATGGGGTTTCCACAGTCTAACGGTTCGTCGAACGCGGTTCGACAGACACGTGTTTAAAGTGATGTGTGAACGGGGTATTTGGGGTTTAACCAACGTGTTCGACAACCAAATACCCCGTTCACACGTGTCTGTCGAACAGCGTTCGACGAACCGTTAGACCGTGTAAACCCGCTCTAAGCGCGAGAGGCTTGTGGAAAGAGATTTGTGTTGTCGTCGTCGCCTTTGCTACAGTCCCTCTCAAAGAGGATTTCGTTGTCTTCTTTTTGT
This sequence comes from Oratosquilla oratoria, assembly GCF_046742065.1. Taxonomy (NCBI): domain Eukaryota; kingdom Metazoa; phylum Arthropoda; class Malacostraca; order Stomatopoda; family Squillidae; genus Oratosquilla; species Oratosquilla oratoria. The sequence goes on from NC_134813.1 coordinate 26,478,903, forward strand.
TGTTTTTTCGATTATTGGTATTATTTTTTTCTGTCATTTTTCTATTTGTTCTGTATCATTTTTGTCATGCCATCCTGAAGCTCATCATTTTTTTACAAAACAAAAAGAACATCAAGCCTCATCATGAAAAATAGTTGCCTCCCACAGACAAGGCCTTTACAAGAGGTGAATCTTATATACCAATTCCATTGCAACTTTGGTGACTGCAGTCGCCTCAGTTCACGATATATAGGTTCTACCACTACCACCTTGTCAAAAAGGATGACGGCACATTTACAGGATGGGGCAATACTCCGTCACACTAGTAATACACATGGACACTCCCTCACCAGGCAACAACTAGAAACACAAACAACAATACTGTATCGTGAACAAGACAGAAGGAGATTAAGGATGGCTGAATCAATTTTTATTCGTCTGGATCAACCCTCCATCAATATCCAGCTACAGCCTGAAGTTTCACTCCCATCAATGAGGAAGCCCAACCAGCAACCTACAGGGAACCCGTCGGCACTCCGTGGGTAGCTATGCGGACACGACATCTCCTCCGCCACACCTCTTATGACTTCCTGTCCCAGTGTTTCTTCGCGGGTACAAAATCTCCCCCGCCACACCTCGTATGTCATTCCTGTTTTCACAGTGTATATTGTAACTCCTGAAGATGACCTCTGATTGGGTCGAAAGACGTCTAGAGTAAACACCATGTACCTTGGAGATTCTATCAATACCCTGACCTCCAACCTCCGCTCTCTCATTCGAAATATCGAGAGTACTTCTTACAAGTTGAACAATGCTACTACTGCTGTAGACTTCAACAAAGCCTGTATTCAAAATGGCCTCCTTCCAAAAGAAAGAAAAAAAAAATATATATATATATATCTGTGTATGCGTCTATATATATATATATATATATATATATATATATGTGTGTGTGTGTGTGCGTGCCTGTGAGTGTGTTGAGACATTCGGACACGTTGACGTAAGTGGAGTAAGAAAGCAGGAGTCTTAGTCTGAGTTTGTTGAAAAAGCATACCTGTGAAACTTTTCAGGAATAAACTCAGACTAAGACTCCTGTGTTTCCTACTCCACTTACGTCGTATATATATATATATATATATATATATATATATATATATATATATATATTTATAAATAGATATATATATATAATGAGTTATCGGTGAAAACGTTTTGTCAAATAATACTTGGGACATTTAACATTTAACCAATATTTAACCTTAATGACCCTTTCCTGCTTCACCAAATTTGCATAATTTATCAAGAACTGGGCCGTGAGCAAATGGTTTCTGTCTCTCTCTCTCTCACTGTATGATTAATATTAATGTCATTAATAAATGATGTACATAACTGATGAGGGAGAATATCTTGTATTATGTTCATTTGTATTCGTAGTTTATAGAATTTCGGCACCGCAGGCATTATAGATGCACTGGGAAACTGCTTACTGTCCTTGCTCGTTTTTCTGGAGATAGTCCGCGGTAAGGGTTTCAGAAACACACGAACACACACACATACACACACACACACACACACACACACACACACACACACTCGCACACTCGCACAAAGATGTACACACACACACAAACATACACACACACACATATACACCCGCCTTTGCCCAAGGGGGCTAGTAACGGCTTGGAGTATCAGTGAAGGTTTTTACAATCCCGGAGCGCGGCTCGAACTCGAGGCTTCTTTCTCTCTCTCAAACCTTCCCCCCTCCCCCTCCCCCCTCCCCCTCCCCCCATTTCCCTCTCCCCCTCTCCCAGTCTTTCTCCGTGATGGCCACTTTGATGAGCCGTGTCATTGGGAATTGCGCCGACGAGGGGGGTTGGAATCTCCCGCGGCGGGGGGGGGGGGCAAATGAGGCCGGAAAAACCAGCACTCGTGTCCCATCAAATCGGTTTGGCACGGCGCTGGAGAGCACGCACACACACACACGACTCGTGGCGCAGTTGGTAGAGTTCCCGGCTGCCACTACGGCGGTCCGGGCTCGAATCCCGACCAGGGCTGAAATAATTCCAGTATCGCTGGGCTGCAGGTTGTTACTCCAACTCTTGTGGGCGGGGAGTTGGGTGTGTGCGTGTAAGGTCACAGCATTACCCATAGATCGGTCATATATATGAGCTCTGAGCTCTCTTCCGGGAGGGAAATAACGGGTCGATCACGAGTCCAACACGTGATCCAAGACTCACACACACACACTCTCTCTCTCTCTCTCTCTCTCTCTCTCTCTCTCTCTCTCTCTCTCTCTCTCTCTCTCTCTCTCTCTCTCTCTCTCGACTAATTGAGCTATGAGAGTGAATGTCATCACTCAGCCACGCGTGAGGAATTGTTTACCAACGGGGCACTTCCCCGGGAGCTGGCATACTTCGAATGGCAGTATTTATTTATTTGATTGCTTATTACATTGATTAATTTATTATTATTATTATTATTATTATCTACGGTGTAGTTGTCCATTTATTGAGCTCTGTGGTGTGAAGTGTATCGCATTTTTTATTAGGTCCTATTTTTTATATATATATATATATATTTTTTTTTTACTTTCCTCTTTCCTTCTTTTCGCTTCCCCCCTTTCTTTCTCTCGCTCTTCCCCTCCCCCCCTCTCTCTCTCTCTCTCTCTCTCTATATATCTATATATATATATATATATATATATATATATATATATATATATGATGTATACTGTATATACATACATATACCTAGGCTTTTTCCCCCTTACAAGGGAGGTAGCCAAAAAGGAAAAGGCATAAAATCATTCCCACCCATTCCATCCCTGAATACACTCCACACCCCTCCACCCTCTCTCTCATCTTAGCACCTCCTGGATGACGGGTCATCCCTGCACCTTGTCCACTGCCCTGGGTCAGAAGCAGTGTCGCAAGACACAGCACATCCACAGCAAGGCCGCTTCATTAAATCGGCGACCCCCTCTCCGTCCCCCCATGCATATATAAATATATATATATATATATATATATATATATATTCTCTCTCTAACAAGATCCATGGTTGTGATAATAACAATGTTACAAATTTTTAAACAAAATTAGTCTTTGTCGCCACCCTGACAGGGAAACCGGATCTGTCCTTAACGTTGGCGGCGAAAGCGAGGAAGAGGTCAAGTGAGGTCAGGTTAGATCAAGTCAGGCCAACCCTCGGCATAAGTAAAGAACGACCAACAAAGGTCCCATCGCTGTGCTCGGGACATATAGAATAAGGTTAATATTGTTCTTATAATTTTTATTGTTACCATTATTATTATTATTGGTATTGTTTCCGATTATATATATATATGTGTGTGTGTGTGTGTGTGTGTAAGATTTCCTTAGGAGAAAATTTTCACGAGAAAAATGAAAAGGTGAAACAGGGCACCTCCCTCCAGCAAGAAATCAACAATTTAATAAGGATAAAGATAAATAAAATAGATAAAATAGAATAATAAAATAAAATTAATGATGATACGGTTTAACGTCACAAACTTCCCCTATCGGGGGGTTCAACTTCGCCGTTGGCAGGGTTCGAACCGCCATCCCTTCGGCCTTGACCGCAAGTAACGACGCTCTATCCCAGTCGCCTGCTATGATTGACCCGTGACCTTTTGGTAGATTGTTGTGTCACCCGTTGGAGAACGTGATGATGCGCCGGTGGCAGAGTTCGAACCGCCATACCCTCGACCCAGTCGCCTGCTATGATTGGGTGACCTTTGGAGGACGTGGTAATGCCCCCAAAGGGCGAGACTTGAGACTCCAGAGGGATCTTTGGAATCTCCTGCAGAGGAAACAAAGAACTCGGGTGCTATTTTGGAGCCGCCATCACCTCCAGGAATTCGGCCTGACCCGAGCTGACCTGACCTCGCTGTAGAAAATGTTTTTTTTTTTTCACAATGAAGAACTGCCTCATGTCTCTTCCTCCACTTCCTCCTTTCCTCCACTTCCTCCTCCTTCTCTTCCTCATCTTCCTCCTCCTCCTCCTCAAGACTGTTCCCTCTTATCAGATCTTGGTTGGTATCCCGTCCCTCGGTGTTTACGTGGAGAGCGGTGGATGGTACCGATCGGACTAGAGAGAGAGAGAGAGGTAGATGTGGCGCAGGTAGAAACGGGGAAGGACTGTGTGTAGTAGAAAAGACTGGAGTCTATATATTTCGATTGCAAACTGAGAGGGCGTGCTGTTAAGTAGAAACAAAAGAAAGGGGAGCGACGACGGGGAAGACTTTTCTTGGTATCAGAAAATGTTGGAGAGCGTTGGAGTTGCTTGAGGAAGTTTCTGTTGCAGATCCATTTGGAGACTGGAGGAGGAGGAAGAAGAAGAAGAAGAAGAGTGGGGAGGAGGAAGATGAGTGTTGGGTGGTGGTGGTGGTGGTGGTGGTGGAGGGAGAAAGAAAATGTGGATTGTAGATCGCCAGCGCTTCTGTCCTTGAGGTGGATAGTCTCGTCCATGAAGACGGGGAAGTTTGTATGAAAACAATGATGGAGGTTTGCAACTGGAGGAGGAGGAAGAGGAAGTGGAGGAGGAGGGTATCTGATAAGGAGGAAGAAAGAGAAGATAAAGGACAGTATGATGTCATTCGTTGATAGTGACAAATACAGTAAGGGTTCATATTTTTTTTACGTTCAAAACAGAAAATCTTGGGAAAGATAATTGTCCAGAAAAAGGGAAGAAGCATTTCAGAAAATGTAATGTTGCGTGGTTACCAGGGTTGAGTAAATATGGCGACAGTAACGATGGCAGCGGTTGGAGTAAGAAGGACATGAAGGATTTTTTTTTTTTTCAAGGAAACCTAGTCAGGAACATTGAATACATCATGAAAATATAACCAAATAGATATATAAATAGATAAATGAATGAAAGAAAATAAAAACGGAAATCAAAATCGCCTGG
>NC_134813.1:26493813-26496313 GCF_046742065.1 Oratosquilla oratoria
TGTACCGCCGTAGTTTATGATTTTATGGACTACTGGTTTGATGAAGTATGTGACATGATATGTTATACCTGGCTGATGCCCACACCCGTGTCTCTTGTCGCCAGATAATTAAGCTAATTGTTCGCGTCGTTAAACGTGATGACAGGCGTGGAAATGATGACATAGGTCATACGCCCCTCTCTTTCTTTCTCCTCTCTTTCCTCTCTCCTCTCTCCTCCTCTCTCTCCACTTCCTCTCTCTCTCCACTCCCTCTCTCTCTCCACTTCCTCTCTCTCCTTCTTTAACCCCTTCCCCTCTCTCCCTCTCTCCTTACTCTCTTTCTCCTTCCCTCTCTTCTTCCTCTCTTTCTCCTCTTCTCTCTTCTCTTTCTCCTCTCATCTCTCCTTCTTTTCTCCTCTCTTTCTCCTACGTCTCTCCTCTTCTCTCTCCTCTCTTACTCTCCTCTGTTACTGTCTCTCTCTCTCCCTCCTTCCTCTCTCTCTCTCTATCTATCTATCTATCTGGAGAATCATATTGAATATTTGGGCCATTCTCCTCTCCGCATAGTTACTACGTCGTAAATGCCTTAGGTAATTGTGATTGTGTTTCACCACGGGGCTGGATCACGTGCTGGAGTCGTGATTGACAGCTGTTACCTTCTCAGATGAGAGTTCATATATGGTCCGATCTATGAGAATTGTTGTGATCTTGCACACACACACACACGCGCGCACAAACAAACAAACAAACAAACGTACGCAACTCCTTGCCCACCAGAGTTGGAGTGCCGGCTCGCAGTGCACCGACGCTGAAATTTGCAGCACGGGAGTTCTGCCATTGTTATGACTTGTTTATCTGCCATATAGATTTACCTACTTTTTGTCAGACACACACACACACACACACACACACATATATATATATATATATATATATATATATATATATATATATATGCATGAGAAATCACTTAAACTCGTGATTCTAAATATGCGGAAAAAACCACCAAGGAAAAAGATAAACTGATGACCAAGCGTTTTCGTCTATTCAGACATCCTCAGGGTACATGTACCCTGAGGAGGTCTGAATAGACGAAAGCGCTTGGTCATCAGTTTGTCTTTTTCGTTGGTGGTTTTTCCGCATATTTAGGATCACGAGTTTAAGTGATTCTAAATATGCGGAAAAAAACACCAAGGAAAAAGATGAACTGATGACCAAGCGTTTTCGTCTATTCAGACATCCTCAGGGTACATGTACCCTGAGGAGGTCTGAATAGACGAAAGCGCTTGGTCCTCGGTTCATCTTTTTCCTTGGTGGTTTTTCCGCATATATGTACATATATATATATATATATATATATATATATATATATATATATATATATATATAAATTCCCTCTAAGAAACTTTTAATTGGGAGATGTCTGCTCCAGGTGATCTTGCAAAACGTCGGAGAGAAGCAGCCCCCCTCCTGCCGCCGCCTTCCGAAACCGATGAACACCCTCGTTTCCATCTAAATGTGCAACCCCGAGGGGATGGCTTACGGTACCCGGAAACGGGATTAACATATTTCTCACTTTCGACAATCTTCCCCCACTCCAACACTCACGTAAGATCTGATAACCGGCGACTGATCCTAAGACAACGCAAGTTTAAATTTTGTTCCCAAAGTGATCAGCGGGAGGACCTGAGGAGTGTTGCCGGTTACTATAGGGGCTGGGGGCTTCAAATCAGTGAAGCTGTGGGCAACAGTGGTTACTAGATTATACAACAACAATCATAAAAAATAAACATTTTGACACAGTGTATATTAAATACAATAAATTACAATTGAGGTGAATGACCATATGGAATAAAATATAAAAAATATAAAAAATCTCTATATCAGGTAGAAAAAGAAAATAACAATAAATCACCATATAAGATGAAAAAATATATATGTAAATATATGGGCATGTAAAATAGAAAAATGAAAAAATAAAATTAAAATAAAAGTAAATCTTGTCATTAATCGTGGAGAGTGGCGATGTGCCTCTGTTCCAATAGCCCCAGTTAATGTCCTTAAGATTTTTTATATTAAATCATCTTCCTTCCTGATAACCCTTAAAGGTCGAGGGGTCTCGTCCCCCAGTTGGGGAAGAAAGGTTTCGGTTATTTGATTAACACATCATCAGACCCAGAGATGATTCGAGAATGAGGAGGGGAAGGATAGGAAGGAGGAGGGGGAGGAGGGAGGGAGGGGAAGGATAGGAAGGAGGAGGGGGAGGAGGGAGGGAGGGGAAGGATAGGAAGGAGGAGGGGGAAGAGGGAGGGAGGGTAGGAAGGAGGAGGGGGAGGAGAGAGGGAGGGTAGGAAGGAGGAGGAGGAAGGGAGTAGGGTAGGAAGAAGGAGGAGGAAGGGAGGGGAGGGTAGGAAGGAGGAGGGAGGGAGGGGAAGGATAGGAGGAGGAGGTTAAGGGAGAGGGAGGAAGGAAGAGAAGGAGGGGAAGGGGGAGGACAGGGGGAGTAGGAGAAGGGGATGAG
>NC_134813.1:26501313-26533813 GCF_046742065.1 Oratosquilla oratoria
TGTGTGTGTGTGTGTGTGACTAGTGTGTGCACATGTAACTGGAAATAGTTGTAATCGTTTTCAAGTTGAGACCCCCCTAGCTGAATAAAATATCCTGGCGGCAACTAGATTAAATATGAACACCATAGGACAAAAAAAAATAGTGATAAATATAATTCTACGATATTTGTTGTTCAAACAGATTCTGTCTGGAATTTGATTTATTATTTATGATTAATTGATGTATGTTTGACTGTGTGTGTGTGTGTGTGTGTGTGTGTGTGGTTTGAAAGATGGCGTGGGAGGGAGTGGGTGGGGGGCAAGTGAGAGGAGGGGGGGAATTTGTTTCCCATAAATCGCCAGCGCTTCCATGGGCAATATCGTGTTGTTGCTGGGAAATAGGTTAGAATAAGAGTGTTAGGTTAGTTAGCTATATAGTAGGGTGTAGTTATCTAATATTGGTATATAAGCTTTGGGAGTGGAGGGGAGGTAGAGGAGGTGGAGGCGTGGTGGAGGCTTGGTGGAGTAGTTGGAGGAAGTGGAGGAGGTTGGAGGCGTGGTGGAGGAGGTGGAGGCGTGGTGGAGTAGTTGGAGGAAGTGGAGGAGGTTGGAGGCGTGGTGGAGGAGGTGGAGGCGTGGTGGAAGACGTAGAGGCTTGGTGGAGGAGGAAAGGGAGTGGTGACGTCACAGTGGAGGCTCCATTAACGACGTATTTGCGTTGAAATTGGATTACGGGCCGCTGCTCCGAGGGAAGAGAAGAGGAGGAGGAGGAGGAGGAGGAGGAGGAGGAGGAGGGGCGAGACATGACCTTGGGTGAAAAGAGCGAACTCTCTCTCTCTCTCTCTCTCTCTCTCTCTCTCTCTCTTTTGGCGAGAATTGCTTAAGATGAATAAAATCACTTGCCGGCAGCCAGGGTAGATTAAGAAAGTAGTTGATATTTCTACAAAATAGAATCCTACAAATCCTACAGCCTTCAGGACTTCACCTTTCTTTCCATCTACCCCCTTTCTTGATTTATTTTATTTTAATTATTTTTCTCCAATTAATATATTATTTCACTGCCAAATTCGGGAGGCGTATGTTGAGGCAACAGTTATATAATAATAGCTTTAATAACAATTATAATAATGGTAATAATAATAGAATTCCAGCAGAGCATTAAATTAATATAATCACGTTTTCAAACTCCAATAACGAATTGAATAATCTCGTAAGGGATCGATAGCGAGTTTAATGAGATTTATTTTGTTGATTAATCTAATGTACTGGTGGCGTCATCGGAAGCGTGCTTGTCTCGCATTGACTCCGTTGTGAGTTCGAATCCCGAACTCCTCTTCGATTCCCGGCAGTCCCTAAAGCGCATAATAGGCCGAAAGTGACGGCTCCGGCCGCAGCTACTCAGCGCCTCCTGGTGTAGGGTCTTCACTCTTGTATTATTTGGTATATAGATATGCAGTATTTGTTTTATTATTTTGCTAAATATTGTTCAGTTTCATTTTTGCTTATTTCTTATTATTTATCGTACTATTTATTCATTATTTTATTCCGTATTTTTTCGTTTTATTTTATTTTTTATATTAATTGTTATCTTCGTAGTTGTTTTTATTTTTATTTAATTATTTCTTATTAACTTTTATTTGATGTTATTATTTATTCATTTATTGTTTTTATTTATTATCATTTTATTATTATTTTATTTTTATTTATTTATTTATTTATTTTTTCTGTATAAAGGATATGGAATACTCCCCCTGGGCAATTACCTCCCCTGGGGGAACAAGATGCCTCTCTTGGGTAAATCAGTAACGAAGGGGACCGCGCACGTGCGAATAAAATCACCTGCCGGCATTCAGAGTAAAAGGAAATGTACCACACGGTAGGGAAGTGGAGGAAGTAAACATAGAGAGAGAGTGACGGGGGCAGAGAGAAAGAGAGAGAGGGGGCAGAGAGAGAGAGAGAGAGGGGGCAGAGAGAGAGAGAGGGGGGGCAGAGAGAGAGAGAGGGGGGGCAGAGAGAGAGAGAGAGGGGACAGAGAGAGAGAGAGGGGGGCAGAGAGAGGGAGGGGGAGAGGGACACCGCCAACAAGTCACCTGGAGGGGGAATGAAAAGATCTCTTGTTCAGGTGAAGTAAAAGAAAAGAGGTTGTTATTTGAGTTCTCGGCTTTTGATTTGCACCGAGCAATTGGTTTTTATATGTAAAAGGAAAAGAACAGGTGGGGGAGGGAGTGGGAGGGGAGGGAGGGGGTGGAGGTGGAAAGGGAAGGGAGTGGAGGTAGGAGGGGAAGGAGGGAGTGTGTTGTGGGAAGGGAGGAAGGGGTGTGTGTGGGAAGTGAGGGGAGTGGAGGTGGGAGGGGAGGGAGGGAGTGCGTGTGTGTGTACGTGTAGAACTGGTATATGTCCACCGATGTGCTGGTAGAAATATAGGTACACACACACACACACACACACACACACACACACACACACACACACACACACACACACACACACACACACTCACACTCACTCACTCACACTCGAACTACCGACCCTGGAACAAAGAAGAGAAAGAGGAGATCTACTAACCATCTACAGAATTCTGAAAGTGATGGAAGTCCTTGATAAAGATGATTTATTAAAGTGGGATAAAAGAAAAACAAGAGGACATGAAAAGAAACTTAAAAAGGATAGTTACTGAAGAGATCTGAAAATGAATAGCTTCCCACACAGAGTGGTAGATATCTGGAACAAACTGAATGAGGAAACAGTGAGCGCAAAAACTATACAAGAATTTAAGATCAAGCTGGATGCTGAAAGATACAAAAGCGGGTCACAGCGAGCATAGCTCTCTTCCCGTAAAATGAAACTAGATAAACACACACACGCACACACACACGTACACACACACACACACACACGTACACACTTTTTTTTTTTTTTTTTTTTTTTTTTGTCACCAAGTTAAGTGTCGCTTACGACCAGTTTCCGATCGCCTTCGACCGAAAATCAAGCGATCGGTCGGCGACACAAAACCTATGCAAGGAATTCAAATGGAAAAAAAGTTAATGTGGTTGGTAAGATGAAAATCTATGTACTGGGGACTATTCAGTGTGTGTTGTAATATATCTATCGATCTATCTATTTATCTATCGTATTACCGACTACCAGCGACTTCCAAAGACTGCCTGCAACTGATCGGCGACCACCTGGTCGCCGGTGGTCGGAAACAGGTCGTATGCTTAGTGTGACAGGGCCCTTAGGTAACTTTGTACATTATTTTTATTTACTGAATATATTTATTGATTATATTGCCGAAGTAATATTGACACATTTTTTCAGCAAGGCTCCATCAATATTATGTACATATTGTAAAAAAAAAAAAAAAAAAAAAAAAAAAAAAAAAAAAAAAAAAAAAAAAAAAAAAAAAAAATTATATATATATATATATATATGTATATATATATATATTTAGTAGTAGTAGTAGTAGTAGTAGTAGTAGTAGTATAGGGGCTGCTTTGAAAGCTGAGGGTTGGGTGGAGGCTGCATTTGTCATGGTCTTGGATCCCGTGCAGGGCTTGTGGTCACCAGCGATTACTCTCCCGGAGGAGAGCTTATAATCTTTAAAGCTTGATCTATAGAGGGTGTTGTGATTTCACACACAGACACACACACACACACACACACACACACTGGGTCGTTGTGTTTGAATTGCACCCCCCTCTCCCCATCCCCCCCCCTTCCCTTGTGGGTTAGTTGGTGTACGAGTGAGGTCATTAACTTAGTTACAACATAGGAAAGTGGTTTAGGTGGAGGGTGAACCATAGTTAGGTATGGAAGTGGATTACAGAGGGTCCTTCGTTGTTATGGTATAGTTAACCCCCCTCTCCTCCCCTCCCCCCGGTATGGATATTCTTCTTTAAGGGAGTTATGGGGTCTTAGTGTAATACATACGCGCGCGCACACACACACACACACACACACACACACACACACACACACACACACAGGGGGGAGGGGGAGACGAAACGGGAATGGAAGGGAGGGAACGGGGGAGTGGGAGGGAGGGGAGTAACGGGGGAGTGGGAGGGAGGGGAGGAACGGGGAAGTGGGAGGGAGGGGAGGAACGGGGGAGTGGGAGGGAAGGAAGGGGGGGAGTGGGAGGGAAGGAAGGGGGGGAGTGGGAGGGAGGGAATAGGGGAATGGGAGGGAGGGTAGAGGGAATGGGAGGGAGGGAAGGGGGAATGGGGAGAGAAAAGGCGGGAATGGGGGACAGGGGAGGAAAGGGGGGATGAGGGAAAGTATTTGAATAAAGTAATTGAATGTGACCTGGAGCCGTTTTCTTTGAGAGGAGATCACGTGATGTACAACGGCAGATATTATGACGTCACGTCTATTGTGACGTCACGGGTTTATTGTTAACCCAGGTTAATATTGTTAGGTTTGTGACTTGACGCGGTTAGCGAGGTTAGTGTTAACCTAGGTTAGTTTTTAACATGACTTTTTCGGGTTGATGTTAATCCAGGTTAATGTTTTGTTTGTGATTTAACGGGCTTAGCGAGGTTAGTGTTAATATAGGTTAACATTATAACGTGACCTTTTCGGTTTGGTATTAGCCCAGGTTAATATCACAGCGTTTGTGACGTTAAACCAAATTAACAGTACAATGTTTAAGGCCTTTCGGGGGGTTATGTTAACCCGGATTAACACTCCAGCGTTCGCGACCTACGTGTTAACCCAGGCTAACCATACAGTGTTATTTTTTGGGGTTAATATTAACCAAAATTTACTAACTGTGTTGAGGAGCATCTAACGGAGTTCATTAAAATCGGCTAATTTTAACCAGAATAAAACTATCCATGAGCCCCTTAGTTGAATAAGATCGCTTGACGTCAGCCAGAATAGAATGTGGGTCTCGGTCGATGGAGATTAGGTTCAGATCCAGAGTCCGTGTGGGTTCTAAATTCAGACTACATTTGTAGTATTTGTATCTGTTCATAGATGGCGTCCCATGGCATTATTTTTATTTATAAAAAAAAAAAGTACGTGTGTGTGTGTGTGTGTGCAGGAGAAATCACAGACTCGTGATTCAAAGTACGCGAAAAACTATGGACAGAGCGCTTTCGTCTATTCAAACACCTTCAAGTGCACACACACACACACACACACACACACATGTATATATATATATATATATAATTGTGTGTGTATATGTATATACAGTATAATTGTTATGGGTTGCAGTTACTAGTGCTTTCATCCTTGTGGACAACTTGACGTCTTTAATATTGATCGTGTAGGGGTCGCTGTGTGTGTGTGTGTGTGTGTGTGTGTGTGTGTGTGTGTGACAACTGAATAAAAGCGTCTGGCGGCAGATGGGATGAAAGGAGAAGGATCCTCCGGTAAGGAAGGAGGGGGGGATAAGGACATCGTCACACTCAAGGACACAAGTTTCCCCGTAAACGTGAGATATTAAATTTACTAAATGAATATGTGATATGACAGATTAATTATAAGAATGAAAAATGAGACGGGGGACGATGAGCGTGTGGCAACAGCTGACAAATGCTGTCTGTGTGTTTTAGAATAAGGAAATGGGATTAATTGTCGATCTAGTTGGGAAAATGTCCTCCACGAAAAGGGAGACGAATGAGATGACATTTGATTCCAGCTGTTGGGAATTTGTCCTCACCAACAAGTTCAACCGGTTGGTTTATTGCAAATTGCCAAGATTACAACTCCCTCCCCCCACATTCTCTCCCTCCTCCCCATCTCTCTCCCCTCCCCACTTCAACTTCCCCCCCATTCTTTTCCCTCCTCCATTCCTCCCCTTTTTCCTCTTTTTCTTTCCCCCTCTTTTTCCTCCTCTTTTTCCTCTTTTTCCTCCTTTTTCTCTCCCCCTCTTTTCCCTCCTCTCCTTCTTACCCCCTTTCCTTCGTTTTCCTTCCTCCCCGTTTCCCTTCTCCCCTCTTCCCTCCACTTCTTTCCTCTCTTCCCCTCCCCTCCTCCCTCGCCCAGCTTCCTCCTCTTCCTCCCCCTTCCCCTCTTTCATTTCTTCCTCCCCCTCTTCCTTTCCCGCCTGTCTTTTTCTCTTCTTCCCCACTCCTTTCTCCACCTTCCCCTCCCCTCCTCCCCTCTCCCCTCCTCCCCTCTCCCCTCCTCCCCTCTCCCCCTTCCCCTTCGCCCCCTTCCCCTCCTCCCCCTTCCCCCTCCTCCCCCTTCCCCCTCTTCCCCCTTCCCCCCTCTTCCCCCTTCCCCTCCTCCCCCTTCCCCCCTCCTCCCCCTTTCCCTCTGTCCTCCCCATTGTAGCGTGGAATTTAATGAACCATACCGTGGGTCCAACTCCCTCGTGGCAGGATTCGAACAACCTCTCCTCGACCTCCGTCGCAAGTCGCGACGCTCTAACCTGCTCGGAGAATATATGTGAACTGTGTGTACGTGTGCGTGTGTACATGTGTGTGCGTTTACATTAATCTGATTACTTGTGGTTACAGAACTGACATAGATTACTTACGCATCGTCCGTCCCTCGACGTATAATGAAATAGAATGTGTTCTAATACAGATCACATTCCAATGTGTAGTTGCGGTATATGTATACATCTGTGTGTGTGTGTGTGTATATATATATATATATATATATATATATATATATAATATATATATATATATTGCAGAAACCACAGGGAAATTAAAGTCGGAATACTGAACGTTTTCGTCTACTGTATTACGACATCCTCTGAGGATGTCGTAATAGACGAAAACGTTCTGTATACCGACTTTAATTTCCCTGTGGTTTCTGCAATATATTTTCGTCACGCGTTATTGTGATTATTTTTGCAATATATATATATATATATATATATATATATATATATATATATATATATATATATATATATATATATATATATATATATATATATATATATATATATATATATATAATGGCTTGCCGCAACCCTACCAGACTGCGTTTTATTATTATTATTATTTTATTTTATTTTTAGGTTATTATTATTATTATTATTATTGCACTTTAGAGTGCTCTCACTTTATTTTATTACGTTGTTATTTTATTCTAGTTTTATTTATATTTATTTTAATTTCAATTGATTATTTATTTTCATTTACTTGTTTATTATTTTATTTATTTATTTATTTATTTTTTGCTTCGTGTGTGTTTGTGCCCACGCGCCCGTTAAGCAGATAAATCTTGTTGGTTAACCTTTCCCGAAAGGAGGTCAGCTGGGCTTCCGGGAAGTGTCTGAGGAGGAGCTGGAGGAGGACCTTCGTTGTCGTGACAGGAACAAGATTGGATCTCTCGAGTTCGTTTTTTTTTTTTTTTTTTTTTTTTTTGGGGGGGGCGGGTTAGGTGTTTAAGGAAAACGTTGTTGCCTCCGTGTTTTTAATCGTTGTACAAGTGCTTTGTTATTTATTGCATATTTTACACAACCTTGTGTGCGCGCGCGCACACACACACACACACACACACACACACACACACACACACACACACACACACACACACACACACACACACACCGAAGAAGTTTCAAAAGGTAGTACTGGCAAGATTTGACACTGTGTGGCACACTTGGCACGTGACACATTTGACACGCGATACACTTGGTACGTGGCACAGCTGGCACGTGGCACAACTGGCACATAACACCTTCAAGATGTTATCAATTAACAAATGACACATGAAAACGTTTTCTTGACAATGATGACCGTAAACGTTTTCCCAGAAACGTTTAGTGGATTAAGTGTCAAACTCGTGAGCAGGTGGTTGTGAGTTCGAGTCCAAGGGCCTGCTGCGGGCTATGTCGCGTTGGTTCCTGACAGCCCTGGTCAGGCAGGGAGGCGACCTAACATCGGCACAAAAAAATACACCCGCTTGCCGTAACTGACGGGGCGTGTAATTGGGATGGTAAAATGAGATTAATTAGTGTGTGCATGCGCGCGCTTGCGTGTGTGTGTGTGTGTGTGTGTGTGTGTGTGTGTGTGTGTGTGTGTGTGTGAGTAAAATAAAGGTTAGATTCCTCTGGGTTTGGGTGTTGGAGGTTAAGTGTCAAAACATCACTTTCTAGAAGTCGCCTGGATTGATATGAACTCATTAAGTGTCCACCACTTCTATCCCTTTTGAAGTAAGTGAAATATAAATTCGTGGTTTAGTGACAGAATGCTGTCAATTGAATCGCGTTAACTGGTTAATTGAGGTTTATCTTTGCTAAAGGGTGTGTGTGTGTGTGATTCATCATGGTCTTGGATCACGTGTTGGACTCGTGATCGACAGCTGTTACCCTCCCGGATGAGAGCTCAGAGCTCATATATGACCGATCTATGGGTAATGTTGTGACCTTACACGCACGCACACACCCAACTCCCCGCCCACGAGAGTTGGAGTAACGACTCGCAGCGCAGCGATACTGAAATTATTTCAGCCCTGGGCGGGATTCGAACCCGGACCACCGTAGTGGCAGCCGGGAACTCTAACCACTGCGCCACGAGGTGTGTGTGTGTGTGTGTGTGTGTGTTTGTATGTGTTTGTGTATGTGTGTATTAGTTGTGGGATTATAAGAACATTTGTTCTTTAGGAGGATTTGATTGGAACCGCAGCTTTGTTGAAATCCCATATGAACGTGTATGTTTGTAAACACACACACACACACACACACACACACAAAAACAGTGCCATCCCATCCATTGTGCACATTATCAACTCTATGTGAACTTGTACAGTGTACAGTATATACTCTGAGTCCTATATTCTTAATCAGCTTTTGCAATGTATTATTGTCAGTGTACTACTGTAATTGAAATAAACCTTCTATTATTATTATTATTATTTATTATTACACACACACACACACACACACACACACACACACACACACACACACACACACACACACACAATAAAAGAAAGACAAGAGGACATGAAAAGAAACTAAAAAAGAATAGTTATAGAAGAGATCTTAAAAAAGAAGTTTCCCACACAGAGTGGTGGATATCTGGAATAAAATGGATGAGGCAACTGTGTGTGCAAAAACTATAAAAAAAATTAAGAACAAACTATGCTGAAAGATACAAAGACGGGTCATACGAGCATAGCCCTCTTCCCGTATGATACAACTGGGTAAACACACACACACACACACACACACACACACACACACACTGAAGATAGTGAGTTTTGGTGAATGGTGGCTGTAATTACATTGCTTTAACGGTAAAGTCGTGCTATGATTATTTTTATTTTTTCCTGTTGGTAATTAACGTATTTTTCTTTTTTGTAGGTAAGTGGTGGGAAGTCTTGCAGGAGTGTGACATGAAATTGGAGGGACAGGACATTTTGAAGGTAAAGTCTTTCCTGGGTCTTGTTCGACCTTGTAAGCCCGAAAATGTCGCCCTACTGCAAGTGGACACGAAAGGCAGGAATGTCCAGTTATGTTTGTTTTTATTTATTTATTTATTTATTTATTTTTGTTTTGTTTGTTTGTTTTGTACTTGTTTAGTATTTATTTTTTTGTTAATTTTTTTAATCTAGTATTTTTTATTATTAATTTTTTTTTTTCGTTTATTTATTTATTTGTTTGTTTTTACTTGTTTATTATTATTATTATTATTTTTTTTTTTTTTTCGTTTTCCGAATAAGGTGGAAAAAAGAAGTTATGGGACTGGTTCTGAGTTCTAACCGGTTTCGCTTTAAGCTTCTTCGGAGAAATAACTGAAGAAGCTCAGAGCGAAACCGGTCAGGATTAAACTCGGAACCAGACCCGTGTCTTCTTCTTTTTCACCTTATTGAATCGGTTACAATGTATCAATGTATTTATTTAGTTATTTATTTTTATTTGTTTTTTCTTGTTTGACCTCATTTGACCCACTATTTTCTTACGTGACCTCGTCTGACCCACAACATCACTGAGTTTTCTTCGTCTGAAGACAAGAACTGGTTTACCAACATCGGTTAACGAATGGAATAGGTTTAGTAACGATTTAGTGAGCGCTGAAAGTATCTTTTATTTTAAGAGAAGGTTAGATCATTTTATGAATGGGGATAATAGGTGGTCATAGACATGGAACTGGCAAGTGTAGGCCATATGGTCTCTAGCAGTCTCCTCCATTCTTATGTGAAATTGAGTGGGAGGAGGGACAAGGAGGGGAGTTAGGGAAACCAAGGAGACGAGGAGGAGGAGGAGGAGGAGGATTAAAGAGCACGAAAAAGAGGAACGAGAAAGAGAAGATGGAGAAGGAGGAAGAGGGAGAGGGAGGAGGAGTAAGGAGAGAAGGAAGGAGGAGGATGAAGAGTGAGGAGAGACAAGGAGAGTTTGGAGAAGAGAAGGGAGAGGGAGGAGTAGGGAGAGGAGGAAGAGGAAGAAGGAGGGTGAAGAAGAATGAGGAGAGACGAGGAGAGGATGGGGAGGAAAAGTAAGCGGAAGAGGGAGGAGAAAGAGGAAGGAGGAGGATGAAGAGTGAAGAGAGACAAGGAGAGTTTGAAGAAGAGAGGGAGAGGGATGAGCAAGGAGAGAATGAGGAGGAAGAGGAAGGAGGGCGAAGAAGAGTAAGAAGAGACAAGGAGAGGATGGGGGAAATGAGAAGGAAGAGGGAGTGGGAGAAGGGGTAAGTTGAGGAAGAGGGAGGACGGCCGAGGAAGAGGAGGAGGAGGAGTATTAAGAGGTTTCATTATAATACTGGGCGTGAATGGGATTAGAACAACAATGAATGAAAAGGCGAGGAGGAGAGGAGAGGAGAGGAGGAGGGGAGAGGAGAGGAGGAGGGGAGAGGAGAGGAGAGGAGGGGAGGCACATATGGAGAGGCCTCGAGAGGCTGTCGTCATTCCAAATGAAGCAGACAGGCAGATAACTTGGGTGAGCAGATATTGAAAGAGATTTTTTGATGGGATGGGGAGTCTGTCGCGACTGTTGGGGGGTTTACGGGGCGGGGGAGTCTGTCGCGACTGTGGGGGGGGTATGTTTACCGGGAGGGGGGAAGGAGGCAGAATATGTAGATTGAGGCGAATTTTTATGGAATATTTTTGTGCATTATTATTATTATCGTTGTAAATTAATATCCATGTGAACAAGTTAAAACACGACAAAGGAACGGCAGTCCATGTGGACGAATCTGGACACTTGCCACAATGGAACCGGGCCGAGGTATTACACAAAGGTGTGGATAAGACTAGGAAATCCATAGAAACTGCATATATCACTACCCGTCCCAACATCAATAGTAAGGCTAGCAGCTTTACCTGGGCAAAAACCTCAGCGGGCATAGCGCTTCACGATTGGCTGTCTCGGGCATCTCAGCGGGCCAATCAGAGCACAGCGCGCCACGCTCGCATACCTCCATGAGCTACCAAGCGTATATATAAAAACTCTGCACGATCCAGTTTGTTCATTTGTTTGAGAAAGTCAGTAGATGAAACGTCAGGAGTAAACGTTTCACTCCCAGTCCACGTTTTCTTTGCCGTGTTTAAGCACATTATTATTATTATTATATTATTATTATTATTATTATTATTGTTCGTACGTGCTGTATTAAATCTTTTACACAGTCGATCTGCTTCCCTAGTCTGAGAATGATTTTATTGATTAATTAATTAATTTATAACCTGATGGCTTCTGTTTACATTCCCCATTCACTCCTAGAAACTTCCCAGGAACCTTCTAGGAGTCTCCTAGGAACCTTCTACGAGCCTCCTATGAACCTTCTAGGAGCCTCCTAGGAACCTTTTAGGAGCCTCCTAGGAACCTTTTAGGAGCCTACTTGGAACCTTATAGGAGCCTACTAGGAACCTTTTAGGAGCCTACTAGGAACCTTTTAGGAGCCTACTAGGAACCTTTTAGGAGCCTACTAGGAGTCTTCTCGGAGCCTCCTAGGAACCTTCTAGGAGCCTCCTAGGAACCCTCTCGGAGCCTCCTAGGAACCTTCTAGGAGCCTACTAGGAACCTCCTAGGAACCTTCTAGGAACCTTCTAGGGGCTTCCTAGGAGGTTCCTAGGAACCTTCTAGGAGCCTCCTAGGAACCGTCTAGGGGCTTCCTAGGAGTCTCCTAGGAACCTCCTAGGAACTGTCTAGGAACCTTCTAGGGTCGTGGTTCTTAGCCTGTACTGCGCGCGCACACACACACACACACACACACACACACACACACACACACACACACACACACACACACACACACACACACACACCATTAACAAGTTGGGCCAAGCCAGAAAACGAAATATATAATTTTGTTTATTTATATTGTGGTACTTGGAGTAATATTCCAAAGATTATGTAGATTGCGAAACCTGTAGAATTGTAGTTTGCAGAAAGGTCAGTGTTACAACAACTTGAGACTGAAAATATGTGATGTTAATGGAGAGAGAGAGAGAGAGAGAGAGAGAGAGAGAGAGAGAGAGAGAGACCATTTCGAAGGCCTCGGTGAAGGATAAAGTTGTGGTCGAGTCTGACTCCGAGAGTGATCTGAAGAGGTTGTGAAATTATCGAGGAAGAACCCTTTCTCCTGGAGAAGGAGTACCCACGTGGAGGGCGAGACGACCTTGGCGAGACGACAGAACGTGTAAAAGGTCGTTGTAGTTGGGTGTGGATATAAGGAGCTTAGGGAGTAGAGGAACTACCTGAAGAAGGCGTGAGAGAGAATGAGATTATGGGGATATCGTGACAATGTCTGCAGTAATAGTAGTAGTTGTAGTTATGTATTTATGTTATGAGAAGCCTAGATGAGCTATCTGACGAAGGAGATAACGCGATTACAAAGATATCACGACATCGGAGAGGACCTACCTGTGGGAGGCATGATCGAGGAAACTACTTTCGAAGTAACGAATCGAGGTCGTGTGAAGGGGAGCGTCCTCGAGTGAGTTCGAGGGTCGAGGACGACCCAAGAGAGTTCGAGGAACTTGTATAAGTGGAGGAAGCCCTTGGAAGAACTTCTCTCGGAGTTCGTGCGAACTCGGTCTCCTGAAGGAGGGAGACGAGAGAAGAGGCTGTCGTGACGTTGAAGGCCTGAAGGTACCAGGCGACTATAGGTCATCGGACGAACGATGGGAGTTCGGGACTTGAATCGTGGTTGGCAGGTGGAGGAGGAGGGGATGGATATCAATTTGGGTAGAAAGAAGAATTGGAGTTGGAGGAAGTGGAACTGGAGTTGGAGGAAGTAGAGCTGGAATTGGAGGAAGAGCTGTTGGGGGAGAAAGGGGAACTGGAATGGGAGTAAGAGGTGGAATTGGAGGAAGAAGAGCTGGAATTGGAGAAATTGTTGTAGGGGGAGAAAGGGAAACTTGAATTGGAGGAAGATTAGGTGGAATTGAAGGCAGAAAACTGGGATTGGAGGAAGGGGAAGTGGAGTTGGAAGAGTTGTGGGAAAAAGGGGGACTGGAATTGGAGGAAGAGGGGGCTTGATTTGAAGGAAGAGGGGGCTTGATTTGAAGGAAGAGGGGGCTTGAGTTGGAGGAAGAGGAGCTTGAATTGGAGGAAAAGGAGCCGGAATTGGAGGAAGAGTTGTTGTGGGAGAAAGGGTAACTGGAAATTGGAAGGGGGGAGATGAAGTTGGAGGAAGAGTTGTTAGGGGAGAAAGGGGAACTGGAAGAGGAGCTGGAGTTGGAGGAAGAAGAGCTGGAGTTGGAGGAAGAAGAGCTGGCGTTTGATGAAGAAGAGTTGGAGGAGCTGGAGTTGGAGGAAGAAGAACTGGTGTTGGAGGAATAAGAGCTGGAGTTGGAGGAAGAAGAGCTGGAGTTGGAGGAAGGTGGTGTTAGTGTTGGCCGCCGGTCTTTACAAATGCTTGTGAAGGAGAGCCGTCGATTGTGTGGGTGTTGGTGATGGAGATGTACCCCGGGGTAGGGGGGGGGGAGGTGGAGAGTTGCGATTGAAGGTTGCGTGATTGAAAATGTAAAGGAGAAAAGTTGACAAGGCAGTGGAGGGTAGAAATGGATGTGGAAGGAGTGGAGGTGGAGGAGGAGGAGAAGCTGGAGATAAGAGATAAGAGGAGGAGGAGAGTGTTGACATTTGGAGTGGAGGCGGAGAGGGAGGTGGAGGGAGGGAGGGGAGAAAGGGAGATGGAGAGGGATTTAGGGAGGTAAAAGAGAAATTAAAAACTAAATGAGAGAATATGGAAGGGAAGATTAATTAGGGATTGGAAAGGGACATGGAGGGAAAAGAGAGAGTGAAAAGAGAAGGGACATGGTAGGAAAAGAGAGCGAAAAGAGAAGGGACAGGGAGGGAAAAGAGAGAGTGAATAGAGAAGGGACATGGAGTGAAAAGAGAAGGGACATGGAGGGAATAGAGAGAGTGAAAAGAGAAGGGACATGGAGGGAAAAAGAGTGAAAAGAGAAGGGAAAGGGAGGGAAAAGAGAAGGGGCATGGAGGGAAAAGAGAAAGTGAAGAGAGAAGGGACATGGATGGAAAAGAGAAGGGACATGGAGGGAAAAGAGAAGGGACATGGAGGGAAAAGAGAGAGTGAAAAGAGAAGGGACATGGAGGGAAAAGAGAGAGTGAAAAGAGAAGGGACATGGAGATAAAAGAGAGTGAAAAGAGAAGGGACATTGAGGGAAAAGAGAGAGTGAAAAGAGAAGGGACATGGAGGGAAAAGAGAAGGGACAGGGAGGGAAAAGAGAGAGTGAAAAGAGAAGGGACATGGAGGGAAAAGAGAGAGTGAAAAGAGAAGGGACATGGAGAGAAAAGAGAGTGAAAAGAGAAGGGACATGGATGGAAAAGAGAATGAAAAGAGAAGGGACATGGAGAGAAAAGAGAGAGTGAAAAGAGAAGGGACATGGAGGGAAAAGAGAAGGGAAATGGAGTGAAAAGAGAAGGGGTATGTAGGGGAAAGAGAGAGTGAAAAGAGAAGGGACATGGAGAGAAAAGAGAGAGTGAAAAGAGAAGGGACATGGAGGGAAAGAGAGAGTGAAAAGAGAAGGGACAGCGAGGGAAAAGAGAAGGGGCATGGAGGGGGGGCAAAGAGAGAGGGAGATAGGAGAAGGGACAAAAGGAGGGAGGAGATTTGAGGAGATATAAAGGAGGGGGGAGGGAAGGAGGAGAGGTAGTGAGAGGCAAGGGAATGTAGAGTAGAGAAAGGGGAAATAATAGGGAGTATGGGAAGGGAAAGGGGAGTGAGAGGGAGGTAATGGGATTATAGGGAAGCAAGGGAGAGTAGGAGGGAGGTAATGGGAGTATATGGAGGCAATGAGGAGTATGAGGGGTTAATGGGAGTATGGGAAAGCAAGGAGGAGTTTGGGGAGACAAAAGGGAGTAAGATTGAGGTAATGGGAGTATGGGTAAGGAAGGGGGAGTAGGAGGGAGGTAGTGGGAGTTTGGGGAGACAAAAGGGAGTAAGATTGAGGTAATGGGAGTATGTGGAGTCAAAGGGTAGTAGGAGGGAGGTAATGGGAGTTTGGGGAGAAAAAAGGGAGTAAGATTGAGGTAATGGGATTATAGGGAAGGAAGGGGGGAGTAGGAGGGAGGTAGTGGGAGTTTGGGGAGACAAAAGGGAGTAAGATTGAGGTAATGGGAGTATGGGGAAGGAAGGGGGAGTAGGAGGGAGTTAATGGGAGTATGGGGAGTTTAGTAATGAACTGAGGGAGGAGGGTAGAGGAAAAAGGGAGCTGTGGGAGGGACCAAGTAAGAAAGATCCCGTTTTCTATCACTGATGTGAATGAAATCGCCTGGAAACAGCTGGAAAGAAAATAAAAAGAGGAGAGGACAAAGAGAGGAGATGGTGGAAGTTGTTGAGAGAGAGAGAGAAAAGGAGAGAGAACTGAGACAGAGGCAGAGAAGAAGAAGAAGAAGAAGAAGAAGAAGAAGAATTGAAATTGACTTTTTAAGTGAGGACCAAAAGAAAAGATTGGAATTGCAGGAAATGGAAGAAGGAAGGAAGGAAGGCCGGAGAGGGGGGGAAGAAGACTTGGAGGACAATTTGGAGGCTGAAGAGGCTTAGGAAGAATGGAAGAGGAGATGGAGGAGGAGGAGGAGGAAGGGAGGAGGGAGGAGGAGGAGTGGAGGGAGAAGAAGGAAGTGAAGGAGGAGGAGGGGGAGGGAAGAGTGAGGGGGAAGGGAGAGAGGAGGGGGAGGAAGGAGTGAGGGGGAAGGGAGGGAGGAGGAGGAAGGAAGGGGGAAGGAGGAGGAGGAGGGGGAGGTGATGGGAAGGGAGAGAGGAGGAGGAGGAGGAAGGGAGGGGGAAGGAGGAGGAGAAGGGGAGGGAAGAAGGAGGAGGAGGAGGGGAGGGAAGAAGGAAGGGAAGGGAGAGAGGAGGAGGAGGAGGAGGAGGAAGGGAGGGGGAAGGAGGAGGAGAAGGGGAGGGAAGAAGGAGGAGGAGGAGGGGAGGGAAGAAGGAAGGGAAGGGAGGGTGGATGAGGAGGAGGAAGATGGAGGGAGGGAGGGAGGGAGGGAGACACATTTTGTGCAAGATTGCAATGGACTTCGGCGTTTCATTTCTGGGATTAAGGGAAGCGATCAATCTGGATCACTGGGAGACCCGGAGTGATATTGTCCCCATCTTCTCCCACTTTGCCCCCACTTTGCCACTCTCCCTTTCCCCCTCCCCCTTCCCCCTTCCCCCCTCTCTCTTTCCCCCTCCCCTTTCCCCCCTCCCCCTTTCCCCCCTCCCCTTTCCCCCTCCCCTTCCCCCCTCCCCTTTCCCCCATCCCCCTTTCCCTTCTCTCCCACCTTCTCCCACTTTGCCCCTCTCCCTTTACCCTTCCCCCCTCCCCCTCCCCTTTCCCCCTCCCCCTTTCCCCCTCTCCATTTCCCCCTCTCCCCCTTTCCCCCCTCCCCTTTCCCCCTCTCCCCCTTTCCCCCCTCCCCTTTCCCCCTCTCCCCCTTTCCCTCTCTCCCCCTTTCCCCCTCCCCCCTCCGCTTTCCCCCTCCCCCTTTCCCCCCTCCCCCTTTCCTCCCATCCCCCTTTCCCTTCTCTCCCACCTTCTCCCACTTCCCCTGAAATTCTGCGCGACTTTGGTCCGTAGGATAAAGGAATCGTCGATTTTCGACTGACACTAATAAAGACCTCTTCTTGAGGGAAATGACCGATTTAATGCATTTTTTTTTTTCTTCCTCTTTAGAATGACAAGTTTGTCTTGCGTCGAGCCAGGAGGAAGCGGGGTCGGGGGGGGGGGGGTCCGGAGGCCATTTTGCTATAGAGGAGTCATTCTTCACTCCCTCCCTCCTTCCCTCCCTCCATCCCTCCCTCCATCCCTCCTTCCCCTCTCTCCCTCCTTCCCATCTCTCCCTCTTCCCCTCCCTCCCATCTTCCCCCTCCCTTCTTCCCCCCTCCCTCACTTCTTCCCCCCTCACTTCTTCCCCCCTCCCTCCCTTCTTCCCCCCTCCCTCCCTTCTTCCCCCCTCACTTCTTCCAAACCTAACCATTCCATAGAAAAAAAATAGATCTTTGAAATGCAAAAAAAAAAAAAATAAATAAATAAATAAATAAATAAATAAATAAATTAAAAAAAAAAAATTGAAAATATGTTTGCGTGATAATGGGATAGAACTGAGGTCTTCGTTGGACGAATTCGTCAAATTCGCCGGGCGGCGGTTGCGAAGGCGGTTGCGACGGCGGACGCGGCGCGGTTGTCGAAGTGGCAGGTGGTTCGTCTCTCTCTTCAGAGGGCGTTTTAGGTTCGACATTGAGAGGCGTGTTCATTGACATACGCACACATACGTACACACCAATACATATACACGTACGTACACGTATACGAACACAAGCACACGCATACACACAACATCCGTACACATATATGAACACATACACACTCATACACACATGCATACACGCATACACACAACATACGTACACATATACGAACACATGCACACGCATACACACATGCATGCACGCATACACAACATACGAACACATGAACACGCATGCATACATAAGCTTATATACGTACACATGCACACACATACTGTCACGAGCAAAAGTTTTTGACCCATGATACAATTCGCCAATATGATTTTTTTGTGGAGTATGTGATATGTTTTTCATGTTGTATTAAGCTAACAGTTAAGCAGTTTCCTTGAATAGACAGAAAAGTTAATTTTTATCATATGAAATACGGGTTGGATAAATTTTTTGCTCGTGACTACACACACACACACACACACACACACACACACACACACACACACACACACACAGACTCACACAATGTACAATTGTACATATACATTCATGCGCATGTACACACACACACACACACACACACACACACACACACACACACATGTACAATTGTACATATACATACATACATGCATGCGCGCACACACACACACACACACACACACACACACACACACACACACACACTGCACATTTAGATAAAGAGAAAGATATAGAGGAAATGGACAGGCAGGATTTGCTGGTATGGGATGAAAAATCAACAAAAGATCGCAGCAGAAAAAAATAAATAAAAAAGATAAAAGCAAGCTTGTTTGAAAAATGTGAGGAAGTCTAGTTTTCCGCATAGATGTGTAGACTTGAGGGACAAGTTGGATGAAAGTTATAGTCCAAGCAACACCAACAACCGATTTAAGGCAAATTTTGAGGAGTGGAGGCAAGGAGACGGGACCCTATGAGCATAGCTCCAACTATGTATATTGCAACTAGGTAAATACACACACACACACACACACACACACACACACACACACACACATATATATATATATATATATATATATATATATATATATATATATACACTACTTATACATGCACGCGTACACACACATACACACATACTCATACACACATATGCATACACATATGCACACACAAACGCTTTGATTTGAGGCATATAATGGAAGAAGAATTAGTACATTCAGACCAAAAGACTGGACCTCACGAGTATAAATCATCTAGCACATTGCATTTAGGTAAATGCATGCATTAACAGAATCACACAAATGTGTACATAATGTTCATATATACACTTAAACACATTCACGAGCGGGTCTATGCACTGCATCGATTTTATATAAAAAAAAAAAAATCCCCAGGAAATATAGAATTTGACGTTTTATTATTATTTTCGTGCGATTATCTTTTATTAGTATTTTTCTGAAATGTAGGGCATGGAATAATTTTATTATGAATGTTAATAGTATTCATTATATAGCTGTATGAAACGCATAGAGGGCCAAAGAGTTTTTTTTGTTTTTTAAAAATTAATTTAATTTTAATTTTTTGTTTTGCTTCTGAGCCGAACATATGCCCATATTTTTGGTTCGGGAGTTGTTTTGAGTTGGGGCTAGCGGGGTCTGTTATTGAGTCTAGCTTGTTGAGATTTCTCCCCCCCCCCCCGCCTCTCTCTCTCTCTCTCTCTCTCTCTCTCTCTCTCTCTCTCTCTCTCTCTCTCTCTCTCTCTCTCTCTCTCTCTCTGTCCCTCACACCTTCCTCCTCTCTCTCCCTTCCCTCCCACTCCTCTGCCTCTCTCTCTCTCTGCCTCTCTCTCCATCTCTATCCATCTCCCTCCCTCCCTCTGCCTCTCTCTTCATCTCTCTCCCTCTCTCTCTCTTTCTCCCCCCTCTCTCTCTCCCATCTCTCTTCCCTATTTCTGCCTCCCCCTTCCTTCCCTCCCTCTCTTCTCTCTTTCTCTCTCTCTCTCTACCTCTCTCTCTCTCTCTCTCTCTCTCTCTCTCTCTCTCTCTCTCTCTCTCTCTCTCTCTCTCTCTGAGTATGAGTGACGGCAACAGAACGAAGAGATGAACCCTCTCGGTCTTCTGAAACCAATAACATTGACAAGTTTGACCCTATACATACATACGTGTGTGTGTGTGTGTGTGTGTGTGTGTGTGTGTGTGTGTGTGTGTGCGTGTGCATATACCAAGGGTCTTTTCCCCGTTCCAAGGGAGGTAGCTTAAGTCAAAGGCATAAATCCAGTTCCACCCATTCCATCCCCACCCACTCCACCACCATTCACTATCCCTCCCTCCCTCTTTTCTTGGCTCCTCCTGGATGACGGGTCATCCCTGCATCTCGCCCACTGCACTGGGTCAGAAGCAATGCAGCAAAACACACACACACACACACACACACACACACACACACACACACACACACACACACACACACACACACACACACACATATATATATATATATATAATATATATATAAACAAACTCTGCCACTGGGACTTGAACCATTGGCTATTCCAGAACATTCCTTGTAATGGCCAACATGGTACAACGGTAACATCATTGCCTTGTGGTAACCACTCGCACAACCAGTGATTCGAATCCCAGAACTTCGTAATCCATTTGCCGTAACTTCATGTGCACACACACACACACACACACACACACACACACACACACACACACACACGCACAGAGTGAGGTCTCTGTGTACGAATGTAATCTGTTCCTGATCCCCGTTTTCTTTGGCCAAATTGCTCGTTAGGCGAATCTGTTTCAAGCCTCCAACCGAATCCCTTATGAAACAATGTTGAATTCCACGTCGAAGAGCAAACTGGGTACATTCTTCTCGTGGATCGTTGTTTGGATTTCAGCTCGTTATGCTAATTGAGGTTTCTGAAAAAAGTTTGTTGTTGAAGTTGGGCGTGTAGCGAACCGTTCCGTTTATGGGGAGCCTGCAAATATATCTACATATGTTTGTGTGTGTGCATATATATATATATATATATATATATATATATATATATATATATGATGTGTTATTGTTTGAGAGAGCGAGAGAAGAAGAGGGAGGAAGGAAAAGGAGCTTACAGGAGGAGGAGGAGGAAGAAAGGGGCTCAGAGGAGGAGGAAGAGAGGATTAGAGGAGGAGGAAGAGGCAGGAGTTTGAGTAACAAGAGTCAGAAGTGTGTGGAAGAGGAGGGGGAGGGGGAGGATGTGGAGGAGGAAGAGGAGAGGGTGTGGAGGAGAAAGTGAGAAGATGTGGAGGAAGAGAAGAGTTAGGCATTTTCTTTCTCCAAACGTAGAGGTTTTCGTGAATATTGAAGAGGTGGAAGGGGGGACGGGGAAGTGGTGGAGGAGGAGGAGGAGGAGGAAGTCTAAGGTGGTTTGGGAGCGAAGTGTTGAAGAACAAATGTTTTTGAGAACATTCTAGGAAGAACGAAAAAACTAAATCGTAAAATTGCCTCACTTTCTCCCTCTTTCTTCTCTCTCTCACTCTCTTCCGTTGTTTTATAGTTTAATAAAATCTTAACACTGTTGTTGCCGTCACAAGTACTTTGACCAATCACTGGGATTGAGTAGGGGGTGGAAATGGTGGGAATTGAAGGCGGAGGAGAAAGAATAGGAGGAGGAGGGTCAGGGAGCGAGGGATGAGGAGGAGGAAGAGGAAGAGGAGGGGGGAAAGGAGGAGGAGGGGGTATAGGGTGGAGGTGGAGGGAGATTGAAGCGAGAAAGGAATATTGGAAGGCGCCATAGGCACTGCCGTCGACAGCACCCCATAAGCAGGTCTGCATTCAACACGAAGCCTTCGCTTGATTGCCTTCGGGCTTCCGAAATGAGGCAACCTTTGCAACACGAGAAACCTTTTGCAACCTGTAATTGCACAGGTGACGAGCTCGGGGACGCGATAGCTTTGCCGTGGCAATGGAGTTCCTCCCTTCTTCAGTAAGGTCTTCGTAAAGCTCTTCAAGACTTCGAGGAAGGGTCTGCCCCGTGGGTACGCGAGTGTGACGTCATCCCGAGAAAGTCGTTTTATGGACTTGGGTGATGAGTGTGATAGTGTTGACAAGGAGTTTCTGGGAAAACGTTTATTAATATTTGTTGTTATTATTAATTTTATTATTATTATTATTATTATTACTGCTAATATCGTTGTGTCAGTTTGGTTATTGTTATTGTATTATATATATATATTTTTTTTTCAATTTATTTATTTTACTTCTAAACTCTGATCTTTGGGAATTTGTCACTTGTTAATAGAGCCAAGTGAAACAAAATCGTACTTTTTAAACGTGTGAGGGGGGGAGGGCTCGGGTTGATGGGAGATTGGAGGAGTGGAGTGAGGACGAAGAGATTGTTTTCGTAGGCCTGAGGGTCGACCTCGAAGCGATGAAAGTGGCCCTCGACACTTCGGGAATCCGAGTGCTCCGAGTAATAAAGAGAGAGAGAGAGAGAGAGAGAGAAAGAGAGAGGTAGAGAGAGACACAGAAAGAGAGAGGTAAAGAGGCAAATAGAGAGAGATAGATTGAGACATATAGAGCGATCCAAAGAGAGATAGAGACAGAGACAGAAAGAGAATAAGAGAGATAAAGAGGTTGGGTGTAAATGGGAGAAGGGGAGGGCACATGGAAGATGGGGGGAGAGGGGATATGGGGGTAGATTTAGGACGAGAAGAGAGACTGAGAGAATAAGGAAGAAAAATGGGGGGGGGGAGAAGGGGAGGTGGGAGGGGGGAAGGCAAATGAAGATAGACGGTTGAGGGGGTGGATGGGGGCGTAGATGTAGGGGGAGATTGAATGAGACAGATAAGGGAGAAGGGTGGGTGGAGATAACTTTGAAAGAAAACGAAAGAGAAAATAAATAAAATGAG
Organism: Oratosquilla oratoria; assembly: GCF_046742065.1. Classification (NCBI taxonomy): domain Eukaryota; kingdom Metazoa; phylum Arthropoda; class Malacostraca; order Stomatopoda; family Squillidae; genus Oratosquilla; species Oratosquilla oratoria. The sequence goes on from NC_134813.1 coordinate 26,523,788, forward strand.
AGACAATTAAAGAGATAATGTTGAGAATGCAGAGATTGTGCCCATACTGGGCTAGGGTTTGAATCCTAACTCTGTCGGTGATTGTTCCTTGCCCAGGCTGTCCTGAACCCCTAGGGAACATGTACAACTAATCAGGTAGTTCTTTCTATTGAGAATCTGGAAAAATGGACTCTCCAATATTGGGAATAAAAATTATCGGAAAAAATCCCGTTATCAGAATCAGTTTATATATACATATATATGATATAATATAATATAATATAATATAATTTTTTCAGTTCCGAATATTGAGATAGCCAATAGAGAGAGAGAGAGAGTGTGTGTGTAGTTCCACGGAAATAAATAAATCGCCTTCCGACAGCTCTCCCCCACCCACCCCCTCCCTTCTTCCCCCTCCCCGTCTTCCCCCCGTTTCACACGGGCTCAAACAAAGCCCGTGGCAGTGATTCCTCACTCCCGAATTGAGAAAAAAAAAAAGTCTTCCCCCCTCCCCTTTCCCTTCTTCCCCCTCTCCTTTCCCCTCTTCCCCCTTCCTCTCTCCCTACCGATTTCCCCTTCTCCACTTCCCCTGCCCCCTTACTCCCCTTCCCCGTCTTCTTTTTCCTTCCAATCTTCCCTCCTTCCATCCCCCATCCACGGTCACTGTTGAAGAGAGAGAGAGAGAGGCTCGTTGGTGGGGCGGCGAGTTGTAGGCAGCATTGCCCACCACCACCACCACCACCACCACCACCACAACCACCCAGAATCCGGGCGATGCCATTGTGTCTCTACAAAGGGCCATTCAGTGTTGTGGGATTTGTTCGTTCTTGAAGAGTACGAGTGAAGGCGGTTCCTTGATTTTATTTTATTCTTATTTGTATATGTGTGTGTGTGTGTGTGTGAGAGAGAGAGAGAGAGAGCAATTTGTTTTCTCTTTTGCCATGCAAGACATACTGAAAGTTACAAGTATGGAATAAAAAAAGAGTGTCATGATGGGTTTGTGTGTGTGTGTGTATATTGTTTAAGGTATTAGGGGTGCCCAACAGGGCGCAAACATGCATACTGATTCCTTAATGATAATCAAGATGCTGTTGAGATGTGAGTCTCATGGCGATGTACTGTGAGCACTTTTTTCCTTTATTTTCTTTCAAACATATTTGTATTAAAGTAAAATCTCCTTAAGAAATAATTATGTAATACATTAATATTACTGTATGCTATCACGCTGAACCTGTATAATTGTGATCCCAGATATAAGTGGAATGGCAACAATATTTTCATTATTAAAGTTACCCCTACATCAACCTCAGTTCGTGTACGTAATAATGTTTTGATGTAGATATAACAATATTGCTTCATATTCTTTATAAATATATGTATACAAATTAAATACCTCACATATTTTTGTAACTATTTTGGATAACTTATGTAAATTTATACGTAACACTATAAGTAACTGAAATATGTTTTTATATTGAAGTAAATTGTAATAGATACTGGTAAGTGGTTTGTGCAATGTTTTTATTTATGTCTAATATGACGTTTGACATATTTTTTCTGAGCCATAGAGCTCACAAACGACGTATCCTAAAATGTCCGTAGGTTTACCCATAATGGATACCGGCCCGAACTATGGGTAAAGCTGTGATTACACACAAACTATTCCTTACCTGTCAGAGCTGGGGTACCGGCTTGTTATGCAGAGATAATGATTTTTTTTCTTTTTTATATATATTTTTATGATAATCAGAATTTTGATACATTTTCACATGATGTGCGGTAAGCATTTTTTTTTCTCTCCACAGGGTTGGGGTGGGGGCATATTAGTTGGTGTTAAAGTAAAATATGCTTAGAAATATGACATGATTTAGTACTAAACCCATGTATGCTGTCGGTTTGAAACGTGTTCACATTATGTGTATTGAAACCTTCAGGTATAGAATGTGTGACCATATTTTGAGATGTGCGTCACATTGCGATGTACTGTGGGCATATTTTCCCCTTTCTTTTCTTTCAAACATATTTGTGTTGAAGTTAAATCTCCTTAAGAAATAGAAATAATTATGTAATACATTAGTATTACTGTTGGTTTTACTGTATGCTATCACACTGAACCTGTATAATTACGATCCCTGATAAGATTGAATGGCAACTATATTTCAATTATTAAAGTTACCCCTACATCAACCTCAGTTCTTGTACATAATAATTATTTTGATGTAGATGTAACAATATTGCTTCGTATTCTTTATATATATATACATATTAAGTGCATTACATATTTATGTAGCTATTTTGGATAACTTATGCACATTTATACGTAACACTATAAGTAACTGAAATATGTTTTTATAAAGAAGTAAATTCTAATAAATAGTGGTAAGTGACTAAAGCTGTGTGTAAACAATATTGCTTTTGACATATTTTTCCTGAGCTATAGAGCTCACAAACAACAATTCTGTGAAAGATTAGTTTTCCCATTATGTATATCGGCCCGATCTAGTGGTAAAGCTGCAATTACACACACAAACTATTCCTTACCTATCAGATTTGTGGTACCAGCATGTAATGCAAAGATTATGATTTTTTTTATGATAATCAGAATTTTGATATAGTATGTCACATGATGTGCGGTGAGCTAATTTTGATATAGCATGTCGCATGATGTGCGGTGAACATTTTTTCTCTCCACAGGGTTGGGGGGGGTATATTTGTTCGTGTAATAGTAAAATATGCTTAGAATAATGACATGATTTAGTATACAAGTCCCATGTATACTGTCGGTTTGAAACTTGTTCACGTGTGTGTATTGAAACATACAGGTATAGGACGTGATCATATTTTTAATACTAAAGTTACCCCTACATCAAGCTCTGTAGTTATACATAATATTGTTTTGGTGTAGATACAAGTGTTTTTTAATTTTCTTATATAAAAATGTGTAATGATTAAATACATTATTGGTGTTATGGAACTATTTTGGATTATCTTATGTAAATTTTTACGTAATACTATAACAAAATTAAAATATATTTTTATTAAAAAGTAAATTCTAATGCATAGTGCTAAGTGCTGGCAGTCGTCGGATGTGCTGTGCAAATCTTCTGCATTGCTTTTGACTTATTTTTCCTGAGCCTAATGGCTCACAAATACAATATCTAGAAACTTCAGATTCTCATGTTCATGCATGTGTCCGACGTTTGGTTCTCTCTCTCTCTCTCTCTCTTTCTCTTTCTCTTTCTCTCTCTCTGACAATTCCTTACCAGTCAGTGCCGGCTTGTTACGGAGCTTTTTTTTTTTTTTTTTTTTTTTTTAATAACCCAAATTCTGTTCCAGTTGTCACATGGCGATATGCTGTGAACATTCAGTGTTGGGACCAAACACATTTACGTCAAAATAAAATCTGATTAAAAATTTATTATGACATGCTTTAATACTAATGTTGGCTTTACTCTATAACAGCGGTTCCCAACCCCAGGGTCGCGACCCAAACTAGGGTCGCGAGGGTGTTTTTGAGGGTCGCCAGAGGGTATGAAATAAAGTTTCCTTTCTCTTTTAACTTTTTTTTTCATTTAAGTTTCAAATGTATTTAAATTCATTGTGGGCTAGTAAATATAAACTGAACTATAAAAACGAAAGTTTATAAACATCATGCAAGTACGTAGAAATATTACATGAAATGGTTGAATTCATTATTACAATTAGGGTCGCGACTCCAGGCTAAGAGTGGATTTAGGGTTGCAGCCAAAAAAGGTTGGGAAACACTGCTCTATACTGTCACCTTGAACCTTTTATATAATTCTGTATAATTCTTTGATCCTTCTTAGGGGGAGAATAATAGGACCATGTTTCAATTATTAAAGTTACCCCTACATTAACCTCTTCCAGCACACACAGTATATTATTTTGGTGTAGATATAACAAATATTTTCATGTATAATGTAGGAAAATCGACGGAAATGAGGAATCAATTAGTAAGAGGTATCAGATAGATCACGGAGTTTGAAAAGCAATGTGGAAATAAAAACGAATAAATCCATATTCGAAGTGATCCCACATTTTATTCAGCCCGATACCAATAATATTAGGAGATTAGACCACCGAATGTTCTAAATGTGACAAATTACTGGGAATTAAAGTAACTCAAAGGGACATACTGATCTATGTCATCGACAGGTTACAACAGGGAAAAGCCATCGCGGTAAAACTAAGGAGAATTAAAGGAATGTCAAGGTTTTAAAAGTAAATCAATATTATTGGTCTCGATAAGGTATTGTAGAATATGTACCCATACATCCCTCTCAGTATTCGATCGAAAAAAACAACTACAGAGGTTTCCAAAACAATTTCCTTAGGTTCGTCAGTGGTGAAACCCCACCAATTCATGAAAAAAATGGAAGAAAACCACAAAAGATTTAACACAGAACTTTTTAGCATCAGACTCTACCATATGGCGAATCCGGTTTTATTATGGGAATTTTAATAGTTATTATTATTATTATTATTATTAATCTTGTCTGCATGGTGACCAAGGAGTGTTTCAAGAACCCAGACTTACCACCACAACTAGTGTACATTGCATCTGACCAACTGAGAAGCTAAATAAACAACATTGGAACTACACAAGAAAAGACGAAAAAGAAAATAGGTTAACTTAGCTTGTCCCGTGAATACACAAGGATGTTGTCCTCTCCATTACACACTATACTCCCTTTCATACTTTTCACACGACCATCAAATCGTGACTTTCTTCCTCATCAACTGAACTCTTACCTAGAAAAAAAAATTGATAAATAAAATATACTGTGCAAAATGTTTGCATTGCTTATTAAGCACACAGAGAATTGCATTTCAGAATTATGAGTGTCACCTTTTCAGACCGTAAAATGCAGTCTCGATTTACGAATGTTTGTGTTGATGATGTTTTGGCCTTCTAAAACCAAGCTACAACCATTCCAGGACAAATCCCCCCTTCCTGTCTCAAGTCTCAATATATATATATATATATATATATATATATATATATATATATATATATATATATACATACATACATACATACATATACCAAGGCTTTTCCCCCCTTTCAAGGGAGGTAGCCAAAAAGGGAAAGGCATAAAAACACTCCCACCCATTTAATCCCTAAATACACTCCACACCCCTCCCACCCTCCCTCTCATCTGAGCACCTCCTGGATGACGGGTCATCCCTGCACCTTGCCCACCGCCCTGGGTCAGAAGCAGTGTCGCAAGACACAGCACATCCACAGCAAGGCCGCTTCATTTAATCGGCGACCCCCCCCCCCTCTCCGTCCCCCCTTGCATATAAGGAGAGGACGGGGAGAAATCCCTTCGGGCTGCGTCAAAATTTACTCACACATACTACCCCCCCACCCACCCCGCCCATTCCTCCTCATGCAATCACATCATCCAGTATATATATATATATATATATTTATATAATGTATATATATATATATATATATATATATATATATATATATATATATATATACAGTATATGAGTGAGGAGTTTAACAATTATTTTCTATCGGTGTTTACTAATGAGAGGTTAGATAAAGTACCTGACTGCGATCCGATTTTCAGAGGGGATGAAGAAAGTAGTCTAACTAATATCAGCATTAGTAAAGAGGAAGTAGTCAAGCAGATTGACAGACTTAAAGCTACAAAATCTCCGGGTCCAGACGAAATTTTTCCAAGAATGCTTAAAGAGTGTAAATTTGAAATCTGCGACCAGTTAACTGAAATATTCAATAAATCGGTAGACACTGGTTCTGTTCCTGCTGCTTGGAGGCAGGCAAACGTTGTTCCTGTTTTTAAGAAGGGAGATAGATCGTCTATATGCAACTACAGGCCAATCAGTTTGACATCAGTTATAGGAAAAATGCTTGAATCAATAATAGTAAATAGACTCAGAGAACACATTGAAGGGCATAATTTAATTCGTGTTTCACAGCATGGTTTCTCCAAGGGTAAGTCATGTGTGACTAATCTTCTATCCTTTTACACTAAGGTATATAAGGCGGCAGACAACAATGAAAACTACGATGTTATTTACCTTGACTTTAGCAAAGCGTTCGACAAAGTGCCACACCAGAGACTACTAAATAAAATCAAAGCCCATGGCATAGGAGGAAAAGTGTTAGAATGGATTAGAGCTTGGATTAGTAACAGAAAACAGCGGGTCACCATAAATGGAATAAAATCTAGGTGGGGCAATGTTACTAGCGGGGTCCCCCAGGGCTCGGTTCCTTGTTGTTCATTATGTATATAAACGACTTAGACGAAGAGTTAAGTAGTGATGTTAGTAAGTTTGCGGACGACACTAAAATAGGACGCCTAATTAGGTCAGGAGACGACGCCCAGATTCTGCAGGATGACCTTAATAAGCTGTTAACATGGTCGGTGAAATGGCAAATGAACTTCAATATCTCTAAGTGTAGCGTGTTAAACGTAGGGCTACACAACCCCGAAAATAGATACAACTTAGATAACACGTTTTTAGAAAAATCTGAGTGCGAGAGGGACTTGGGAGTTCTGGTGAGTCCGGACCTTAAAACCAGGAAGCAGTGTATTAGCGCCAGAAATAAAGCTAACAGAGCATTAGGCTTCATTGCTAGGACGGTAACGAATAGAAGTGCAGAGGTAATTATTAAACTCTATCTAGCGATAGTTAGACCCATCCTTGACTATGCGGTACAGTTTTGGTCTCCGTCCTACAGAATGGACGTAAATTCACTAGAATCAGTACAGAGAAGAATTACCAAAATGATACAAGGACTCGGAAATTTGCCTTACGAAGAGAGGCTTAGGCACCTAAACTTACACTCTCTGGAAAGACGCAGAGTGCGGGGTGATCTAATAGAAGTGTTCAAGTGGATCAAAGGCTATAACAAGGGTGATGCAAACAAGGTCATCATAATAAAACAACAGGGCAGGACTCGCAGTAATGGGTATAAACTGGACAAATTTAGATTTAAGAAGGAAATAGGCAAGAATTGGATTACTAATAGGGTGGTCGATGAATGGAATAAACTTAGTAACCATTAGTAAGCGCTGAAACTATCAGTTGTTTTAAAAAACGATTAGACAACTTTATGGATGGGGATGACAGGTGGTGATGGATACGGAGCTGCCTAGTGTAGGCCTTATGGTCTTTTGCAGTCTCCTTTATTTCTTATGTTCTTATGATTGTAGCATGGTTTCCAGTCCTTTTTCGTGTTTTAACCAATCTCTACATGGAGTTCTTCGAAACTGTACTTCTTCCTACCATCAACCCCCCCCCCCCGAGTATGATATGGTTGAGATACGTTGAGATTTTTCACTTTTTGATTTTTTTTTTCCTTTTTTTCTTCATCTTCTTCTTCTTCTTTTACTGAATCAGGTTGAATGGAAAAGGGAAGCAAGATTACTTTTTAGGTATTTTATTATGAGGAATGGAGATAGACTTTCACGTTTCACCAAAAAAAAAAAAAAAAAAAAACACCCATTCAGACAGTTATCTTCATTTTTTCAGTCAACATTAAAAGAAATGTAACTTCGGGACTTTGTGGCCCCCCCCAATTTTTTACATCGAGAATGAGATTCCATCAAGTTCTAAATGACTAAAGTCGCTTACCCTTCTTGGTTCCTGAATAAAGTCCTCAGCCAGACCAGATTTTTTTTTCAACATTCTCCCAAAATTGCCAAGTATTTTCATCCATAAAGGCTCCCTTGTTGTCCCTTTTTTTTCCACGTGACCTAATCCCCCCCCCCCCGGTAAGGAGTTACATTTAGTTCACAATTACCCGAACACCATAATAATATTTTAATGTTCATTAAAGGTTGATAGGAGAACACAATCCAGCTGATTATCCGGTCCCATATAAGGATTGACATTTAGGTTACGTTGGTCAGACAGGGAGAGACTTGCGGACAAAGCTAAACGAGCACAAACGACTCGATGGCGCATTTGGTAGAGTTCCCGGCAGCCACTACGGCGGTCCGGGTTCGAATCCCACCCAGGGCTGAAATGATGTCAGTATTGCTGCGCTTCGAGCCGTTACTCCAACTCGTGGGCTGGAAGTTGGGAGTGTGCGTGTAAGGTCACAGCAGTACCCATGGATCGGTCATATATGAGCTCTGAGCTCACTTCCGGGAGGGAAATAGTTGTTGATCACGAGTCAAACACGTGATCCAAACGTTCGAGTCAGTGAGTCGGTTTATTCACTGTCTCGACTGGGACAAAGCTGACCTCGTTTATAAACTTGGTTGTGGGTTCAGGAGGAAGATGGTGGAATACACATTAATAGAATATATTCCTAACATGAACATTTCGAGGGGGGCGGTTGTCTCCGGACGTAATATCAGGACGTTTGATCACTAATATCGTCAACAGACCTGGTATATCTGACCTCACAACGCACGAGTCCTAGGTCACCATTCGAGAAAGGATACGCGTCCTTTAGTCCTTCCCCTGTCCTTCCTTTTGTAAGAGACTGCAATGGAAGTATAGTACCCTCCTCTCTTTCTGTACTACCGAAGAGAGCTGTAGCATACAGCCGAAATATATAGACTCCCCATCTCCAGTGTTTTTCTTTGCTCCGATTTGGTTGTAATATATATATTGCGAATATTGTGATAGTAACATACAGTGTGTTCATCAATAATTATACTTAACGATGTCGGATTTTTTATTTATTATAACTCAGACAAATATTCTTTGTTAAAGCAAAATCTGCTTATAAAAGAATCATGACATGGTTTAGTACTACTGTTAGCTTTCCTGTTTGCTGTCACCTTGAATTAATGATACATAAAAAAAATGACCACCGTGTATAGATTATTAAAGTTACCCCTACACTAACATCTGTTGATGTACGTATTATTATTTTGGTGTAGATGCAAGATATTTTTTAGTATTCTATATGTAAATATATGCAAATTAATTACATATATAATTTTTGTAACTTTCGGATTATCGTATAATATTACGCACATATTTACATAACTAACTTAAATATTTTTGTGTAAAGGTAAGTTCAAAATGTACCCAATAAGTTTTATTTCAATGGGGAAGACGGATCTATATAAAGTGGATAATGTATTCTTAGAGGTTCTGAATCTTTGACAATGAATGATATCGACCTTACAGTGCTGGTCCCTTGATCGACAGGTTCAATCCTTGCGGATGAGAGCTCAAATTACATATATCTTTAGGTAATGCTGTGACTTGACACACATTCCTTACCCACCAGTGTTGATGTGCACTTTTTTTTTTTTTTTTTTTAAGGTTTCATTCTGAAAACATAAAATGGTTGATTCTCTCCTCTTTCTCTCTGTGGAAGGCATAGGACTTGCAGTTTTTGACATTATGTATCGAGAAGTGTGAATTTGAGAATATCAAGATATATGCAGTAGAGAGAGAGACAGCCGAAGACAATGAATGCGTGATTACGTATGTAGTCTCTCTCTCTCTCTCTCTCTTTATTTGGCACAGAAAGGAATTTGGTTCAATATTCGAAGAGAGAATGTTATATCGTGTGGAAACACGGGCCAGGTGCCTGAACGAAGCTTTATGCGACGGAGGCTGCGTATGGCGAACGAAAATAAGTGAAAAACGCCAATATTTCGGGGGATATAATGTCCGATATTGGTGACCGTGCAGGTTTTAATGAGACTTTGGGGTTTGTTCATGTGGAGTTGTGAGATAGTTTTATGTATTATTATTATTAGATTGGTAATATTTGTTTTATTGTGGGAAAATTTATTATTATTATTATTATTATTATTATTATTATTTTATTGATCTTGTCTGCCCTCTGATTTCGTGAATAGGTAACTGGGGCATAGCCATGTAATGAAGCCGTGGGGATAAACCAGCTTCTGCTCTTGGGTCCCACTGGGCTGGAAGCAGGGATCGCCTTTCATCCAATAGGAGCTAAGACAAAAGGGAAAGGACTGAAGGCTGGGAGTGGATGAAAGTGGATTGCACTCCTTGGGTGGCCAGTTCCCTACTGAAAGGGCCATTTACGTGTTATTGTTGTTG
>NC_134813.1:26538813-26563813 GCF_046742065.1 Oratosquilla oratoria
CCCCCCTACCCCCTCTTTCCCCTCTACCCCCTCTTTCCCCTCTAACCCCCTCTTTCCCCTCTACCCCCCTCTTTCCCCTCTACCCCCCTCTTTCCCCTCTACCCCCTCTTTCCCCTCTACCCCCCTCTTTCCCCTCTACCCCCCTCTTTCCCCTCTACCCTCCTCTTTCCCCTCTACCCCCTCTTTCCCCTCTACCCCCTTTCCCCTCTACCCCCTCTGCCCCCTCTACCCCCTCTGTCCCCTCTACTCCCCCTCTTTTTCCCTCTAACCCCCCCTCTTCTACCCCCTCTTTCCCCCTCTACCTCCCTCTTTTCCCCCTCTACCCCCTCTTTCCCCTCTCTTCCTTTTTCCCCCCTTCCTTTCCCCTCTTCCTCTCTTCCCCCTGTCCCCTCTTCCTCTTTTCCCCCTTTCCCCTCTTCCTCTTTTCCCCCTTTCCCCTCTTCCTCTTTTCCCCCTTTCCCCTCTTCCTCTTTTCCCCCTTTCCCCTCTTCCTCTTTTCCCCCTTTCCCCTCTTCCTCTTTTCCCCCTTTCCCCTCTTCCCCACTTTCCCCCTTTCCCATCTTCCTCTTTTCCCCCCTCCCATCTTCCTCTTTTCCCCCTTTCCCCTCTTCCTCTTTCCCCCTTTCCCCTCTTCCCTCTTTCCCCCCTTTCCCCTCTTCCTCTCTTTTCCCCCCTTTCCCCTCTTCCTCTTTTCCCCCTTTCCCCTCTTCCTCTTTTCCCCCTTTCCCCTCTTCCTCTTTTCCCCCTTTCCCCTCTTCCTCGACCCTTTCCCCTCTTCCTCTTTTCCCCCTTTCCCCTCTTCCTCTTTTCCCCCTTTCCCCTCTTCCTCTTTTCCCCCTTTCCCCTCTTCCTCTTTTCCCCCTTTCCCCTCTTTCTATTTTCCACCTTCATCCTTCCCCTTCTTCCTCCTCTTTCCCCCTTCCCCCTCTTCCTCCTTCCCCTCTTCCTCCTCTTCCCCTCTTCCTCCTCTTCCCCTCTTCCTTCTCTTCCCCTTCCTCCTCTTCCCCTTCCCCCTCTTCCCCTCTTCCCCTCTATCTACTCTTGCTCACTCCCCTCTCTTGTTCCCTTCCCCCTCATGCCCCCTTCCCCCCGTGCCCCCTTCCCCCTCATGCCCCCTTCCCCCCGTGCCCCCTTCCCCCTCGTGCCCCCTTCCCCCTCGTGCCCCCTTCCCCCTCGTGCCCCACCTTTCCCCTCGTGCCCCACCATTCCCCTCGGGCCCCACCTTTCCCCTCGTGCCCCACCTTTCCCCTCGTGCCCCACCTTTCCCCTCTTGCCCCACCTTTCCCCTCCTGGCCCTACTTTCCCCTCGTGCCCCACCTTTCCCCTCGGGCCCCACCTTTCCCCTCGTGCCCCACCTTTCCCCTCGTGCTCCACCTTTCCCCTCGTGCCCCACCTTTCCCCTCGTGCCCCACCTTTCCCCTCGTTCCTCCACATTTCCCCTCATTCCTCCACCTTTCCCCTCATTCCTCCACCTTTCCCCTCGTTCCCCCCCTTTCCCCCCTTTCCCCCCCTTTCCCCTCGGGCCCCACGTTTCCCCTCGTGCCCCCCCTTTCCCCTCGGGCCCCACCTATCCCCTCGCCCCCACCTATCCCCGCGCCCCCACCTATCCCCTCGCCCCCACCTATCCCCGCGCCCCCACCTATCCCCTCGCCCCCACCTATCCCCTCGCCCCCACCTATCCCCTCGCCCCCACCTATCCCCTCGCGTGCCCCACCTTTCCCCTCGTGCCCCACCTTTCCCCTCGTGCCCCCCCATACCCCTCGTGCCCCCCCCTTCCCCTCGTGCCCCACCTCACCCCTCGTGCCCCACCTTTCCCCTCGTGCCCCACCTTTCCCCTCGTGCCCCACCTTTCCCCTCGTGCCCCACCTTTCCCCTCGTGCCCCACCTTTCCCCTCGTGCCCCACCTTTCCCCTCGTGCCCCACCTTTCCCCTCGTGCCCCACCTGTCCCCTCGTGCCCCACCTTTCCCCTCGTGCTCCACCTTTCCCTCGTGCCCCACCTTTCCCCTCGTGCCCCACCTTTCCCCTCGTGCCTCCACCTTTCCCCTCGTTCCTCCACATTTCCCCTCGTTCCTCCACCTTTCCCCTCGTGCCCCACCTTTCCCCTCGTGCCCCACCTTTCCCCACGTGCCCCCCTTTTCTCGTGCCCCACCACCTTTCCCCACCGCCCCCCATTTTTCGCCTTTCCCCTCGTGCCCCTCTGTTTCCCCCATCCCCTCGCTTCCCTCGCCCCCCACCTATCCCCTCGCGCCCCACCTATCCCCTCGCCCCCCACCTATCCCCTCGCCCCCCACCTATCCCCTCGCCCCCACCTTTCCCCTCGCCCCCCATTTCCCCCTCGCCCCCCATTTCCCCCTCGCCCCCCATTTCTCCCTCGCCCCCCATTTCCCCTCGTGCCCCCATTTCCCCTCGTGCCCCCATTTCCCCCTCGCCCCCCATTTCCCCCTCGCCCCCATTTCCCCCTCGCCCCCATTTCCCCTCGCCTCTTTTCCCCCCTCCTTCCCCCTCGCCCCCTCCCTGTTCCCCTCGCCCCCCCTTTTCCCCTTCCCCCATTTCCCCTCGCCCCCTCCTTTCCTCGTGCCCCCCATTTCCCCTCCTTCGCCTTCCCCGCTTTTCCTCTTCCCTCTTCCCCCCCCCTTCCCCCTGCCCCCATTTTATTGGATATGCACGCCATTTCTCCCTCGGCCCTTTATAGTATGCATGTATGCTTCCCCACGCCTGTTCCCCGAGTGGGGATTAGGAAGAGCCTCTCTCTCTTTCTCCCTCCCTCTCTCTCTCTCTCCCTCTCTCTCTCCCTCTCTCTCTCTCCCTCTCTCTCTCTCTCTCTCTCCCTCTCTCTCTCCCGCTCTCCCTCCTCCCTATTCCTCCTCCTCTCTCTCCCTCTCCCCCTCCTTCACTCTCTCCCCTCTCCCTCCTCTCCCCCTCTCTCCTCCCTCCTCCCTTCTCCTTCCCTCCCGCCTCCTCCTCCTCCTTCCCCCTTGTTCCCCCTCCTCCTCTACCTTCCCCCTCCTCTCCCTCTCCTCCCTCCTCTCCCCTTGTTCCCCCCTCCTCCTCCTCCTCTCCCTCCCTCTCTCCCCCTCCCTCCCTCTCGCCTTCCCTCCCTCTCCCTCCTACCTCCCTCTCCTACCTCCTCCTCTCCCCCTCTCCCTACCTCTCCTTCCCTCTCTCCAACCTCTCCTTCCCTCTCTCCTCTACCTCTCTCCCCTCCCTCTCTACCTCTCTCCCTCTCTCTCTACCTCTCCTCCCTCGCCTGTTCCCACCTCTCTCCCTTCTCTCTCTCCTCTCTCCCTCTCTCCCTCTCTCCCTCTCTTCTTTCACTCGCTCTCTCTTCCCCTCTCTCCCTCTCTATCTCTGCCTCTCACTCCCTCTCACCATCTCTCTCTTCCCTCCCCTCTCTTTCTCCCTCTCTCTCTCTCTCCTCTCTCTCTCTCTCTCTCTCCCCTCTCTCTCCTCTCCATCCCTCCTCTCTCTCTCCCGCTCTCTTCTCTCTCTCTCCTCCCTCTCTCTCTTCTACCTCCCTCTCTCCCTTCTCTCCTCTCTATTCTCTCCCTCCTCTCTCCCCCTCCCTCTCTCTCTCCCTCTCTCTCCCTCTCCTCTCTCTCTCTCCCTCTCTTTCTCCCTCTCTCTCTCCCTCCTCTCTCTCCTCTCCCTCTCCCTGCCTCCCCTCTCTCCCTCTCTCCTTCCTCCCTCTCTCTCTACCTCCTCTCCTCTCTCTCTACCTCCCTCTCTCTCTCTCAGTCTCCTCTCCTTCTCTCCCTCTCTCTCTGCCTCCCTCTCTCTCACTAAACCTCCCTCCCTCTCTCCTCTACCTCCCTCCCTCTCCTCTCTCTCCCTCTCTCCCTCCCTCTCTCTCTCCCTCCCTCCCTCTCTACCTCCCTCCCTCCCTCTCTCTACCTCCCTCTCTCTCTACCTCCCTCTCTCTCCCTCTCTCTCCCTCTCTCTCTCTCTACCTCCCTCCCTCCCTCTTCTCTCTCTCTCCCTCCCTCTCTCCCTCCCTCCCTCTCTGCCTCCCTCTCTCTTCCCTCTCTCTCTGCCTCCCTCTCCTTCTCTCTTCCTCCCTCCTCTCTCTCTACCTCCCTCTCCCTCTCTACCTCCCTCCCTCCCTCTCTACCTCCCTCCCTCTCTCTTCCCTCTCTCTCTCCCTCCCTCCCTCCCTCTCTCTCCTCCCCCTCCCTCTCCCTCCCTCTACCTCCCTCCCTCCCTCTCTCCTCCCTCCCTCTCTCCCTCCCTCTCTTTCTCCCTCCCTCTCTTCTCTCCTCCCTCCCCTCTCCCTCTCATCCTCCCTTCCCTCTCTCTCTCTCCCTCCTCTCTCCCTCCCTCTCTCTCTCTCTCTCTCTCTCCCTCTCCCTCCCTCTCTCTCCCTCCCCCCCTCTCCTCCCTCCCTCCTCTCCCTCCCTCCCTCTCTCTCCCTCCCTCCCTCTTCCCTCTCTCCCTTTCTCTCTCCCTCCCTCTCTCTCTCCCTCTCTCTATCTCTTTCTCTCTCTCTCTCTCTCTCTCTCTCTCTCCCTCCCTCCCCCCCTCTCTCTCCCCTCCCTCTCTCTCTCTCTCCCTCCCCCCCTCTCTCTCTCCCACCCCACTCTCTCTCTCTTTCCCTCCCACTCTCTCTCCACGTGATAAAGCAATATGGGCTGTGCTGTTTCGCTTTTCCAATACACTCCAGTGCCCTGCTCCAATCTGCCATGCATTTCAAATGTGACAGTTGGGGGCGGCAGGGGGCTTAAGGGGGCGGTGTGGGGGCTTTGGAAATCGGGTTGAAAAGCCCCCGGCAGTGTCTTACGTGCTCCGGTGGCGTTCCATTATGCAAATTGTTAAGTAAATTGGAGGGAAACTGAAATTCTCGTTTGTCAGCTGTCCTATGAGAAATGGCGAATCTAGCCCGATGCTTGTTACCTCACGTAGCTGCTTAAGAGGGATTTCTGTGGAGTAATTTGGGTACGTGTGTGTGTGTGTGTGATTCACCATGGGTCTCGGATCACGTGTTGGACTCGTGATCGACAGCCATTTCCCTCCCGTAAGAGAGCCCAGAGCTCGTATATGACCGATCTGTGGGTAATAGTGTGACCTTACACGCACGCACACACCCGAGTAACGACTCGCAGCGCAGCGATACTGAAAATATATCAGCCCTGGGCGAGATTCGAACTCGTACCATCGTAGTGGCAGCCGGGAACTCTAACCACTGCGCCACGAGGTGTGTGTGTGTGTATGTACGTACGTGCCCGCGATTTTGTGTGTGTGTGTATGCGCGCGCGCGCTCGTGTGTGTAGGGGCGCGCGTTCGTGTGTTTGTGTTGTATATTCATATTCATTATTATGAAAGTTTATGTAGAGTAATGCGTGAGAACATATGTATAATATTAGATTTGGACGTCCTTGTAATGAATTATTGAATAATTATCCAAAATACAATCCCGCCATTTTATGAATGTGGCCTGATTCTGCTGTGAGCGTTTCTCAGGTCAACCTGGGCTATGGTTAATTATTTATTCATTTACTCGTTTATTTAGAATTTTGTGTATTTACACCTTTTGTTAAATCATATTTAATTCTCTTTTAATTTCTTTGTTTTTATTGTTTTCTTACTTATCATTATTTCGTTTTGGTATTATTATTTATTTATTTATTTATTTTATTTATTTATTTATTCTGCTCGGGTACTATTGTGTGATTCACCAGGGTCTTGGATCACGTGTCGGACTCGTGATCGACAGCCATTTCCCTCCCGGAAGAGCTCAGAGCTCGTATGTGACCGATCTGTGGGTAATGCTGTGACCTTACACGCACATACACACACCCAACTCCCATCCCACGAGAGTTGGAGTAACGACTCGCAGCGCAGCGATACTGAAATTATTTCAGCCCTGGTCGGGATTTTAACCCGGACCACCGTAGTGGCAGCCGGGACCACTGCACCATCGAGTCGTGTGTGTGTGTGTGTGTGTGTGTGTGTGTGTGTGTGTGTGTGTGTGTGTGTGTGTGTGTGTGTTTTGACAGTTTCATGGACGGGTGCCCAAAGGAATTGTGTCCCGGGAAATGGTTATTTTGGTCTGAGGTAGATTTGGTTCTCTTGTCTGACGTGGAGTGGGAGGGGGAGGGGGGAGGGGGAGAGAGGGAGGCGGGGAAGGCACACAGGCACACATAATATTCATAGCAGTATAGAGTTCGAGATCGATTCTTGATTGATCCCTGACCTCTAGGCGATGCGTGTGTGGTGGAGATGGAAGTTGGTAAATTTTAATGAGGACCCGTCCCTCGCTCAATATCTCTTTTGACAACCTGTATTATGGTGGCAGGTTGGTCCTGCTTGGAGGTCCTCGATGGCAGAATGAATCCTAACAACATGGCTCGTGTCCTTATAAAAATAAAATAAAATAAATAAATAAATAAGGTGTAGAAGGCATGAAGTCTTCTCGTACACATTTTTTGTTGAAGGTGGTGATGTTTTGTAGAAACTGTCTGAAAGAAAGTTGTCGGTGCAGAATATAGCATCACCAATAAAATATAAGTAAATCTACTCTCCCTCTGTTTTGCCTCACTTTTTACAAAGCTGGGCGCGTTCCTCGATGCGTTCCTCTGTTCGTTCCGGTTTAGTTTGGCCGCTGTTAGCGTTCCCAAACTATTAAAGCTTTAGAGGCAAGTATATACCGAAATAAAAGTCCGGTAGGCCACATACTATACCAAAGAAGAAGTTCATAGGCCACATAATATACTAGTCCTTTAATAGTTTGGGAACGCTAACCGCGGCCAAACTAAAGCGGAACGCTTTTAGGAACACACCGAGGAACGCGCCCGGCTCTATGACCGATCTTTGACGCGAATTTGGCCACAAGGATAGAAGCGCCGGTTGTTGTGAAAAAAAGAACGACAGTGCGAGCTTTTTAGGGCCTCCGCTTGCAAATAATAATAATAATAATAATAAATAACAATAAATAGATAAATAAATAAACGAAATGAGGACGGAGGGAGCAAGAGCGGCAGCCACAGATTAAAAGAAGAAGAAGAAGAAGAAAGGGGGTAAACATGAACTTCATTGTCATCCCCCCCTTTTTTAGGTGGGGGGGTGGAGAGAGAGAGAAAGTAAGCGAGAGAGAGAGGGAGAGAGCACTTTTGTCGAAAGACTTTCGTTCTCGGGAGAGGTTACAAAGAGAAAGATGGACGAATAGGAATAGGGGGACTGGAGGTAATGGGGGGAGATAGGGGTGAATGATGGGGGGGATTCGTGACGAGGTGGATGAAGCGAGGGAACGGACGAGGGTGGAAAGGAGAATAGAGTAGTACGAGAGGATGTTGGAATGGGTGAAGATGGGGCGTGGGTGAGGGAGATGGGACATATGGGTGATGATATGGGGAATGGGTGAGGAAGCTGGGTATATGGGGGAATGGGTGAGGATGTGGGGGAATAAAAGATGTGTCTATGGGGGAATGGGTGATGGATATGGGTCTATAAGGGGAAATGGATAAGGATATGGGGGAATAGGGGAGGAAGCTGGGTATATGGGGGAATGGTTTAGGATGTGGGGGAATAAAAGTTGTGTTTATGGGGGCATGGGTGAGGAATATGGGTATATAGGGGGAAATGGATAAGGATATGGGGGAACGGGTGAATATGGGGGATTTGTGGGAGACGTTGGTTCAAGTAGGTGATAAGAACGGGTGAAGGAGGTGGGTGACCTTGGAATGGATGATGAAGAGTATTTGGGTGGGTAGGCGAGGAAGTAGGATGGGGGAACTAGAATGCGTGGGGGAATGGGTGAAGTAAATGTGTGTGGGGGAGGAAGTAGAATGTAGTCAATCATTTATGGGAGCAAGTGTGAAGGGATGGGTGGGGAATGGGGGAGTAATGGGTTTGCCTTATGATGAACCTCAGAGGTATGCATGATATATTTTATTCTAGTTAACGTAGTTGAATTTGGATGATGGAGAACATAAACACAGGGGAAGGCATTGAAGAAGTTCTACGCGAATAAAACGTTAGAGTGTTTAGGGTTCCGTACCTTCCCGTGTGTTTATGTTCTCCATCATACAAACCATTTGTCTAAAATACTTATCAGAAGTTGAACTTGTTCAGGTCAGCGTGAGAATGAAGAACAGCGAAGACCTTGTTCACTTGAACAAGACTTGTCAGGCCGGACACAATGTTAGAGAGAGAGATGGAGGGAAAGAGAGAGAGAGGGCGAAGGGGTCAAAGGGTCAGAAGGGGTCAAGGACAAGGTGAGGTTGAGTGGCACTTGGAGCAACATGACGGCGGAACAAGAACCTGAGATTTTACTTTGGACTTCGGGGCGGGAGTTCGGGGGCGCCGAGGGGGAAGAGGAGGAGGAGGAAGAGGAAGAGGTGACCTGAGGAGGAGCCCAAGGAGGATACAGGATACACACACACACACACACACACACACACACACACACACACACACACACACACACACACACACACATATATATATATATATATATATATAATATAATATACACACACACATTTTTATCAACCACAATACACTTAAATTCTAAGCCATCAACATCGAGAGATTTGATGAGGCCAACATGCAGAAATTGAAACGTATATTTCGTTATTTATTATTATTATTATTATTATTATTATTATTATTATTTTAATTATGAAAGTTTCTTTTATGGGCCTTTCCTGGGTTTCCTGTCTATCCATTTTGCCCGTAATGTTACCGATAACAGGAAACAAAATCGATTACAAACAATACTTCGACCTCGGACCTTAAACCACGAATATTTTTCGCTGGGCGATTGCATCTATTCTTAAAAATAAATAGATAAGATAAAATTAAATTTAATAAAATTAAAATATTTGCGGGCGGTGATGCTGCTCATGGGTTATGTACCTTCGCGGGAGGAAGAGGAGGAGGAGGAGGACGAAGAGGAGGACGACGAAGAAAAGGTGGATAATGACGAGGAGGAATAGGACGAAGAGGAGGAGGACAAACAAGAGGTTAAGGAGGAGGAGGAGGACGATGAAGATGAGGACAACCTAGAGTATGAGGGGGACAATGAAGAGGAGGAGGAGGATGACGACAACGAAGAGAAGGTGGAGGACGACGAGGAGAAGTAGGACGAAGAGAGAGAGGAGGAGGAGAAGGACAACGACGACGAAGAGGAGGAAGAAGGCGAAGAAAAGTGGGAGTAGGACGAAGAGGAGGAGGAGGAGGAGGGCGACGACGACGAAGAAAAGGATAAGAAGGAGGAGGACGACGAGGAGGAGGAGGAGGAGGATGAGGACGACACAGGAGGAGGAGGAGGAGGATGAAAATGAGGCGTGGGAGGAGGAGGACGACGAAGAGGAGGAGGACGAAAATGAGGCGTGGGAGGAGGAGGAGGAGGACCAAATGAGGCGTGAGAGGAGCAGGAGGAGGAGGAGGAGGACGAAAATGAGGCGTGGGAGGAGGAAGGCCGTCGTACTATACATGTTGCGGCCTTGAGGTGTAGCGTTTCCCTCTGTATCTTGTGGCCTCCACTGAATCATTCCCGCTCTAATGCGGGTGCGGGGAGTTGGCGGGGAGTCGGGGGTGCGGGGAGTTGGCGGGGAGTCGGGGGTGCGGGGAGTTGGTGGGAGTCGGGGGTGCGGGGAGTTGGCGGGGAGTCGGGGGTGCGGGGAGTTGGCGGGGAGTCGGGGGTGCGGGGAGTTGGCGGGGAGTCGGGGGTGCGGGGAGTTGGCGGGGAGTCGGGGGTGCGGGGGAGTTGGCGGGGAGTCGGGGGTGCGGGGGAGTTGGCGGGGAGTCGGGGGTGCGGGGAGTTGGCGGGGAGTCGGGGGTGCGGGGAGTTGGCGGGGAGTCGGGGTGCGGGGAGTTGGCGGGGAGTTGTCGGGGGTGCGGGGAGTTGGCGGGGAGTCGGGGGTGCGGGGAGTTGGTGGGAGTCGGGGGTGGGGACGTTGTGGGGGAGGGGGAGGACGTCGGGGTGAGGGGGGAACGTCGGGGGGAGGGGGCAACGTGGGGAGAGGGGGGAACGTTGGAGAGGGGGGGAACGTTGGGGAAAGGGGGACGTTGGGGGAGAAGTGAACGTAGGGAGATTGTGGGGGCGACGTCGGGGGAAGGAAGGAAGGAGAATAAGAGGAAGGAATAATAACAAGAAAGAGGAGGAGGAGGAGGAGGAATGGAAGAAGGAAGGGAAAGAGGAGGGTGTGAAATGTCAGGAGGAGGCAGAGGGGAAATGAGGAGGAATAGAAGAGAGAAGAGAAGAGAAAAAGATGATGAAGGGAAAGAGGAGGGTGTGAAATGTCAGAGGAGGAGGAGGAGGAAGAGGAGAAATGAGGAGGAATAGAAGAGAGAAGAGAAAAAGACGATGAAGGGAAAGAGGAGGCTGTGAAATGTCAGAGGAGGAGGAGGAAGAGGAGAAATGAGGAGGAATAGAAGAGAGAAGAGAAAAAGACGATGAAGGGAAAGAGGAGGCTGTGAAATGTCAGGGGAGGAGGAAGGGGAAATGAGGGAAATGGATTACGAAGTTAAAAAAAAAAAAAAATGGGTCACTAAAGGTTCGCAAGTTAAGGTGGAAATAATCTTGTCCTGATCCCAGAGGTGAGGAGGAGGAGCAGGAGGAGGAGGAGGAGGAGGAAGAGCAGGAGAAGAAAGAGGAGGAATAGAAAAGAGGACGTCGATGAGGGGAACGGAGTAGTAAAGGAGGAGGAGGAGGAAGAGGAAGAGAAGACGAGGTGATGGAAGTGGTTGTGTTGAACGAAAGGATGGCGGTCAAAGAGGGGAGTAGCTGGTGGTTGTGGAGGGGGAGGTTGTGGTTGTGGAGGGGAAGGTTGTGGTTGTGGAGGAATAGGTGGTGGTTGTGGAGGGGGAGGTGGTGGTTGTGGAAGTGGAGGAGTAGCCGGTGGTTGTGGAGGGAAAGGAGAAGGTTGTGGTTGTGGAGGGAGAGGAGAAGGTTGTGGTTGTGGAGGGGAAGGTTGTGGTTGTGGAGGGAGAGGTGGTGGTTGAGAAGGGAGAGGTGGTGGTTGTGGAGGGAGAGGAGAAGGTTGTGGTTGTGGAGGGAGAGGTGGTGGTTGAGAAGGGGGAGGGTGGTTGTGGAGGGAGAGGAGAAGGTTGTGGAGGGGAAGGTTGTGGTTGTGGAGGGAGAGGTGGTGGTTGAGAAGGGGGAGGGTGGTTGTGGAGGGAGAGATGGTTGTGTTTGTGGAGGGGGAGGTGGTGGTTGTGGAAGGGGAGGTTGTAGTTGTGGAGGGAGAGGTTGTGGTTGTGGAGGGAGAGGTCGTGGTTGTGGAGGGAGAGATGGTGATTGTGGTTATGGAGGGAGAGATTGTGGTTGTGGAGGGGGAGGTGATGGTTGTGGTTGAGAAGTGGAAATCGACCTAAGAGGACAAGACGAATCTTGGTTCATTTGGCCAAAACTCAAAAAAGGGAAGACGTAAAGAACAGGAGGGAAGAAGAGGAAGAGGAAGAGGAGGCAGAGGCAGATGGGGGGAGGGGGGTGTTCGAGCCCAAGGAGGCACTGAAGGAGGGAGGGGAGGGGGAGGGGGAGGGGGAGGGGAGGCTCTTCATGAGGCGGAGGTCTGACCTGCCATGAATAGTATAGTGCGGTTGGTCGCTCAGTCTTGGGACCCGGGGCTCTTCTCTTCTTCTATTCTTCTCTTTTCTTCTCTTCTTTCTTCTCTTCCTTCTGTTTCTTGTCTCGTTTTAATTTTCTTCGTTTCTCTTTTTTTTTCTTACTCTTTATTTTTTATTTTTATCTTTTCTCTGTTCTTATTTTTATCTTCTTGCTCTCTCTCTCTTTCTCTTTCTCTTGCTCTCTTCTTTTCACTTTTTCTCTTCACATTCGCTCTCATCTCTTATCTCTCCCCTCTTTCCTCCTACTCTTTCTCCTCCACTCTCCTCCTCTCTCTCCTCTTTTCTCCCTCTTCTTCTCTTTCTTCCCCCCTCCCTCCCTGTCCAGAACTCTTTGGGAAGGTGACACTGCTCGCTGTCAGACAGAATTCGCACACCACACCGACCAGCCAAGACTTAACCGCCATTCTTTCTTTCTCTCTCTCTTTCTCTCTTTCTCTCTTTCTCTCTTTCTCTCTTTCTTCATATTCTTCCTACTCGTCCACGGATGACATGGAGCCAATGCGATGTGCAAGAGGTAGGTTGATTGTGCGTGTGTGTGTGTGTGTGTGTGTGTGTGTGCGTGTGTGTATGTGTGTCTTTTAAGATGAGACTCCACACACACACACACACACACACACACACACACACACACACACACACACACAACTCGTGACGCGGTTGGTAGAGTTCCCGGTTGCCACTACAGTGGTCCGGGTTCGAGTCCCGCCCAGGGCTGAAATGATTTCAGTATCGTTGCGCTGCGGGTTGTTACTCCAACTCTCGTGGGCAGGGAGTTGGGGGTGTGTGCGTGTAAGGTCACAGCATTACCCATAGATCGGTCATATATGAGCTCTGATCTCTCTTCCAGGAGGGAAATAGCTGTCGAACACGAGTCAAGCACGTGATCCAAGACCATGGTGATTCACACACGTAAACAGGAATGTGTAGGTAAGGTGACATCATTACACACAGATCGGGCGTTATGTGAGCTTTGAGCTCTCATCTGGGAGGGTAGCAACTGTCGACCACGAGTTCAACATGTGATCCAAGACCATGGTGAATCACACACACACACTTGCTATGTTGCAAATAGGCCATTGCACACATTTGTGTGTGCGTGCGTGTGTGTGTCTGTGTGTGTGTGTGTGTTTTAATCTCGTGTAATATTTGACAAGATCCGCAAGGTCCTAAGTGGATATTGACAAAAAAAAAAGTTCCTTTTTGCGGGATATGTGTATATATGCTCGGCTCTCGTTTGAACGTTTTTTATCGTATTTATTCATTCATTTTTTTTTTTTATATTTTACTTTTGAGAATGAATGTTGTTTGGCGAACTGCTAAACTGGTTTTTCAGAAAGTGAGAAAAAGAATATAATTTCAAATATTGATTAGTATTGTATTTTATTTTTATTTTTATTTTTTTTAGCAATTTTCATTTGTGTTTGTGTCTGCAGAATATCGAGTAGAACACACATTCGATTACTTAATTTATTTCGAATCTGACGAAGGAATTGAAAACGGCGTTTTATTGTTCCATTAAATGTCGGACATTATGAAATCGTGATTTTACTTTTTTATTTCTCTCCTTTCATATTCTCTCTCTCCTCTCTCTCTCTCTCTCTCTCTCTCTCTCTCTCTCTCTCTCTCTCTCTCTGAGTATGACGTCATCACATTTATCTTCTCTCTTTCAGGTATGTCGCGTCTCAATGGACCAGGATGTGACGTCACATAACTTACGTCATGTGAGTTACGTCACAATAATGACGTCATAGGAGTGACGTCATGCTGCTAAGGTTTTTAGTTACCTATTACTCGTCTAGACGGCTCCTGGGATGGCGAAATATGTCGTATATTGTGTTCGTTAATCCTTTGACTGTGGTTAAGCTTCCTTCGTGTGAATAAAATCGTCTGCCGCCAGGTGGAAGGATGGCTCAGTGGTAACGCGCTCGTCTTGCGTGTGATGGTATGCCTGGGTTCGAATCCCGGACTGCGGGTACAGAAAGTGACTGTCGGTAGTAAGGCTTTATGGGTACGTATGGTTGCGCCGTGTCAGGTACACTTGATGCCTTGTTCAGACAACGCACACACACACATGTATACATACACACACACACATACACAGGTATACACGCACAGACACATGTATACATACACATATACACACACATACGTTCATGCATACATACATACACATAATGTATGTGTGTATATCCGTAGGGACAAGGAAACGAGTATTGGCCCCCTGTGTCGCCACCGCAGATCCTGGGGGGGGGGGGGCAAAGTCAAGTGCCTCCAGAGTTTATGGAGGTCGTTTGGAGGAAGAGGTCGTTTGGAGGAGAAGGTCGTTTGGAGACTGCGGTTGTTTTGAGGAGAAGACGGAATTTTGAGAGGGAGGTTATTTTGAGGCTGTGGTTGTTTGGAGGAGGAGGAGGAGGAGGAGGAGACGGCGTTTGGAGGTGGTCATTTGGAGGCGGAGGCGTTTTGGCATAATTCGATGACGTAGAAGATCGGGGCGAGGCGCACGCATCGGGTGCCACAGAGATGAATAAAATCGCCTGACGACAGGAAGAAGGAATATGCAAAGCCCCGGTCACACTGTCACGACTCTTCAAGTGTGTTCGTTTGACGTCATACGTTGACAAGATGAGTGACGAACTAAGAGAAACTTATACGAATATTAGACACATTGTTGAATTTTGGACTTAGGAAAATCTAGAATATTGTAGGCGAAGTCATCCTGCACGTTTTCAAATTCATAACATTCGATGAGAATCGTGATAGCGTGACTGGGGCTTAAGTGGCGTATAATAGTGGGAAAAGGGGCCTGTTAGGTACAGTCACCTCACTATTTCGTGACTTATGGTTTACTGTTGGGACCTAGATATCCTGGTGCAAAATTAGAGGTTTTAGTAACAACGTCAGTGCATACGCAGATGAATAGATGAAGTAGATAATTTAGAATGAGAAAATCGGGAGTCAACAATGAGTATGGAAACTTAGATATCAATTTAGTTACGTATGGAACTTAGATAACAATTTAGTTACGTCAGTAAGTAAAAAGTCAAACGAATAGATATATTGATAGATAAATGATCGACTCTGGCGGGTTGTTTTCTGTTATGGGTTGTAGTTTACCAGCGTTTCTCTCCGAATGGGAGTTTGGGCTGTGAGTGGGTATAGATTGGGTAGGCTTAGCTTTTCGGTTTTATGGAAGAGACTTGCTTTCCGGGGGGGAGTTATGGGGGATTAAATCACTGGAGAGAAGGGGGGTTTGGGAGAGAGGGTGGGGTTGGGGGAAGGGGGAGAGGGTTGGGGTTGGATGGAAAGGGGAGAGGATGGATGGTTGGATGGAAAGGGGAGAGGATAGATGGTTGGGAGGAATGGGGGGAGAGGGTGGGAGTTGGGTGGGACGGGGAGGGGATGGGGGAGTAAATCACGGGGGAGAGGATGGGGGTTAGGGGGGGAGAGGTAGGGGTTGGGGGAACGGGAGGGAGGATTAAATCATTAGAGGAGAGTTTTCCGAATCCTCTTGTATCGACTTTGACTTGTTAAAGTGGATTTTTGGGAGTTATGGAGAAAGTTGCCTATATCGGGAACATGGAAACTGTTTCCTGTATTCGGTACGGAAAGTTTCGACCTCTGTTGCGTTCCGAGTACCAGAAGCACGAGATGTCCTGGTCTGTTCTCGAGGGGTCCTTCTCCTTCCCAATTTGGAAAATTTCCCAACTTAAGGGATTTCCAATAGGAAGATATAAATATATATATAAATATACATATATACATTATATAAAAATATATATATATATATATATAATTTTTTTTTTTTTTTTTTTTTTTTTTTGTGAATGTGTGTGCGTGTGTCGGTGTGCATGTGAATGTGTTGAATGTATATATGTGTGTGTGTGAATGTGCGTATGTGATTCACCATGGTCTTTGAATCACGTGTTGGACTCGTGATCGACAGGTATTTCCCTCTCGGAAGAGAGCTCAGAGCTCGTATATGACCGATCTATGGGTAATGCTGTGACCTTACACGCATACACACACACCCAACTCCCCGCCCACGAGAGTTGGAGTAACAACCCGCAGCGATACTGAAATTATTTCAGCCCTGGTCGGGATACGAACCCGGACCTCCGTAGTAGCTTGTGTGCTCGTGTGTGTGTGTGATTCACCTTGGTCTTTGGATCATGTGTTGGACTCGTGATCGACAGCTATTTCCCTCCCGGAAGAGAGCTCAGAGCTCGTATGACCGATCTATGGGTAATGCTTTGACCTTACACGCGCACACACACCCAGCTCCCCGCCCACGAGAGCTGGAGTAACGACTCGAAGCGCAGCGATACTGAAATAAGGTCAGCCCTGGGCAGGATTCGAACCAGGTATCGCCAGTACCGCCGTACTGACAGTCTGGGACTCTACCAACCGCGCCTCCGTGTCGTGTGTGTATGTGTGTACAGTATGTATGTATGTACCCAAGACTCTCTCTATTTTCCTCAACTCCTTTCCAGAAGCGCTGGTTGATTATCGCCGAAGAAACACGGGCGCTAATAGTGTCCAGGAACCTTTAACCCGGAGCTAATTGGTGCTTAAGTATGGTCCGGTGCAGTGGAGTTTTCCTATGCTTGGGTTAATACGCTTAGAGTAATTTATTTGTTTGTTTGTTTGTTTTATTTATGTATTTTTTCTATTTACTTATTTACTTTGTTGTTACCCTTCATCCATGAGGAGCTAAGAGGAGAAGGTGGAAAGGGTGGTGGATGGGAGTGGAACGGGTGGGAGTGGAATGGGTGGAAGTGGGGACGTGCCATTTTGAATGGCTACCTCCCTTATAAGGGGGGAAAAGTTCTTGGTATATAGATATTAAATTTTTATTTATGTATTTATTTTTATGTAATTATCGTTTTAATTTCATTATGTTATTATTATTATTATTTTTTATTATTATTGTTTTTATTTACTTATTTTTATTTAATTATTATTTTATTTTCATTATATATATATATATATATATATATATATATATTTTTTTTTTTTACCAACCCTCCATACGGAAACTCAACAATGGTGGTGTAAGTCTTGCACCACAACTTCCCTGTTTAATCATATTTCACCATCTTTAATTCTCGCTACACACACACACACACACACACACACACACACACACACACACACACACACACACTTGTAGTCGTCATGAGTAAGCTACGCAGTCCATTCAGTATGACGTAATCACTTGACGTGAGTCATTCCCTCATTTGCCATGCACTTGCCATGCACAGCGAGTTACAATGGCAAAGCATGATGGCAGGGGACCTTTGGGTCCATGACAGGGTCGAATGAAAATTATTATTATTTATGATGTATTTTTATTTCTGTATTTGTTTATTTATCATTATTTTTTCACATCCGACCTAGTTATGGACCTAAAGTCTCCTGTCGGCATGTTCCGCCTTTGTACATACATACATACATATACCAAAGGCTTTTTCCCCCTACATGGGGGGTAGCCAAAAAGAAAAAGGCATAGAAACCACTCCCACCCATTCCATTTCCTATATATTCCACTCCCCTCCACCCCCCTCCCTCCCTCTCATCTTAGCACCTCCTGGATGGCGGGTCATCCCTGCATCCTGTCCACTGCCTTTGTAATCCTTTGTAAATTCTTTGAGAGAGAGAGAGAGAGAGAGAGTTTATTGTGTGTGTAACATTGTCCTTATATTATACTATTCAATCAACGTACAATATACTCACGACATACCATCCTCACAACTCGCACTATCCATATACCCGACATCTATTACCATCCTCACCATACATACTATCCACTTCATGATCCACGTCGCAAATACTATCCATCACCTCATACCACGCATTCTACACATACCATCCACCCCCATACCATCCACCCAAGACACCATCCACATACCATCAACTGCGCTTGTATCATCCATTCCTGATATCTATCAACCCCCCCCCTCAACTATCCACCAAACGAATCCACTATCCATATCAGGAAAAACACAAGACTGGGTCATTGTTTCGTTGATGCTGAGGTAGCAAGACACGAGATGATATTATGAAAAACGAAATTAATCATAACAGAGAGAGATAGAGATATTGTGAGATAAAGAGAGATGACGAGAGAGAGAAAGAGAGCGATAATGATAGCTAGAGGAAGCGAAAGAGATAACAAGAGAGAGAAATAGAACGAAAAAGGGAGAGAGCGACAGAGCGAGAGAAAGAACGAGAGAGAGAAAACGA
The DNA here is from genome assembly GCF_046742065.1 of Oratosquilla oratoria. NCBI lineage: Eukaryota > Metazoa > Arthropoda > Malacostraca > Stomatopoda > Squillidae > Oratosquilla > Oratosquilla oratoria. The sequence continues at coordinate 26,556,623 of NC_134813.1, forward strand.
AAGACGAGAGAGAGCGAAAGACGATAGAGAGAGAGAACGAAAGACGAGAGAGAGAGAGAGAACGAAAGACGAGAGAGAGAGAGAGAGAGAGAGAGAGAGAGAGAGAGAGAGAGAGAGAGAGAGAGCGTGAACAACTCCACCAACGAGCGGGGCATGATTGCTTGATTGGGTGTTGGACGAGGTCCACCTCCCTCCCTCCCGAGTGTTAGTGACATCGGTGGTGCAACTTGGAGACCCGTCCTCCGGCGCCAACTTTCGTATTTTGAAACAATTCTAGGCCGAATAAAATCGTCTGTTGACCAATGCCTTGAAAGGAAATTCGGGGCAATAATGGGTTTATTTTTATTATTATTTCATTATTATTATTTTATTATTATTATTATTATTATTTTAATTTTTATCATTTTTATTTTTTATTTTTATTATTATTATTATTTTGTGTGTGTGTGTGTGTGTGTGTGTGTGCGCGCGCACACTATTCATCATGGTCTTGGATCATGTGTTGGACTCGTGATCAACAGCCAATATCCTACCCAATGAGATCTCAGGGCACATAATCTCATACTCTTTAAGTAGTGCTTCAACCATACACACACCATCCCCTTGCCCAAGGGGCCAGTAACGGCTTGGAATGTCCATGGAGCTTCCAGGCCGGGAACGGACGCCGCGAACCCGGTACCGAAGGCGTGGCAGACTGCGACGCTAATCACTACATAGCAATCCGTGCTTGCGCATGCACATTACAATTGTCTTCGTAATTGTATTGGCGCTGCGAAACGTCCCCGGCAAGGTCATCCCCTCCCTCCTCCTCCTCCCGTCCCCTCCTCCCCCTCCTCCCTTCCCCCTCCCCCCACCCAGAAGATGGGATGGGGGTGGGGAGTGTGGGGGGTGCTATTCTGAAACAGGAATAGAAAAATCAACCACAACACCGATTAAGTCAATTTATTCCATTCAGACATTCAACCACGGCGTCAGTGGAGGGTTGGGGGTGGGGCTGGTTGAGTAGTCTTCAATCAACCAGTCAATTCTGAGACTCTATCCGAGCCAATCGTGGCACTGAAGTCTTTGTCTGGCACTGCTGGCTCGTCTCTCGCAGGATCTTCTAAGAGAGACGGATTAATTATTATATGTGATAGATGAACAAGAGGAGCAGTGCGACCATAGGGGAGTGAGGCCAACCTTGTGGAGGGTGCGACCGTTGGGTACTGGGTTAGGTGTTGTCGTGGTCAGAGGTACTTGACCCAGCCAATTGTTTTCACACATTCAGGTTTTTATTCCCACACTTAGTTTTTTTTTTCGATAAATGTGGAAATCTATTATAGTGAATATGTTTCTATCTGTATACCAAGGGCTTTTTTCCCCCTTATCAGGGAGGTAGCCAATGTTAAAAGGCATTTACCCACTCCCACCCATTCCACTCCCATCCACCACCCTTTCCCCCCTCCCGTCTTAGCTCCTCATGGATGAATGGTCATCCCTGTATGCCGTCCACTGCCCCGGGTCAGAAGCAATGCAGCAAGACACAGTACATCCACAGCAAAGCCGCTTCACTCAATCGGCGATCCCCCCCCTCTCTGTTCCCACATGGAGAAAAAGGGAAGACGGGGAGAAATCCCTTCGGGCTGCGTCAAAATATCATTCACATATAACCACTCACTGACCCTCCTATCTCCCAGTCCCTTACATCACCGTATTATCCACAGCAGTGGTTCCCAACCCCAGGGTCGCGACCCAAACTAGGGTCGCGAGGGTGTTTTTGAGGGTCGCAAGAGGATATGAAATAAAGTTTCCTTTCTTTTTTAACTTTTTTTTTTCATTCAAGTTTCAAATGTATTTAAATTCATTGTGCTAGTAAATATAAACTGAACTATAAAAACGAAAGTTTATAAACACAAGTACGTAGAAATATAACATGAAATGGTTGAATTTATTATTATAATTAGGGTCGCGACTCCAGGCTAAGAGTGGATTTAGGGTCGCAGCCAAAAAAGGTTGGGAAACACTGATCTACAGTATACACAGCCATTCTCCACTCACCCCTATCTCCTGCCTTCTCCCTTCCTAAACAGACAACCCCCCCCCCTCTCTTGCCCAACGCCCCTTTCACCCCATCCATCCATCTCGTTCTCGGTCGCCCCCTCATGTTCACTCCATCCGCCGCTGCCTTCCACATCTGTTTTAATAATCTTTCTTCATTCATTCTTTCCGTGGGTCCAAACGATCCCAATACTTTTTCATCAATCTTATTTGCCATATCTTTTTTCCACCCCAGCACTCCTCATCACCTCTTCGTTTCCCACTCTATCCAACCTTGTAACCCCTACCATACTTCTCAGACATTTCATCTCAAACGCATTTAAAATTTTCTTCTGCCTCTCTCAAACTCCATGTCTCTTTCCCATACAGTGCTGTCGGCACAATCACCCCTTCATATAATCTCTTTACGTTCATTCCCAAATGCTTATTTGGGAGAGGATGGCAGCAATTTGGAAAAAGTCTTAGAGAGAGGCTGGAGGAAGTGCACTTGGCGTCTCATGTGGCAGGAAAGGGCGGAGTGGAGGTGGAGGTAAATTGTAGATTGAGAGAAGCAAGTAAATGCCTTGGGGGATTAATAAGTGTAATGAGGAATAGACATTTAATGTATAGAAAACACGTCAAATAATTAAGTGAAAAATTATTATTGTACAACAGAATGCTTAGAAAACTGGAAATTTTACATGTGAATGTACAAAGCATATGAGAAGTGAGAGAGGGATGGAGGGAAGGGGAGGGATGGAGGGAGGGAGGGAGGGAGCGAGTCGGGGCACCAATCAATTGACTGCCGCAGATCCAAGCCGCCGCTTGCGGCTATTGGGGTGGCATGCCGCAGGTTTGCGCTCTGTGTTCGCCACAGTGGTAGACGAAGGAGGTGGATGCAGTTGAAGGACGCAAAGCTGGTGGGGGCTGAAGGCATGGGCAGAATTGGAGAGAAGTGGTATAAATTGGCTTTCGGCTGAGCGGGGGGCTGGGCAGGGGGGCTGCGGGGGGGGGAGGGAGGCTGTTAAGTCCTTTTGTTGGCGTAGGCTGTTTTTGTCTGGGCCTGTGAAACGAACTCCTGAATTAAATTAAGAAATTATTTGTTGTTTTGATGTATGGCATCTGGTCGATAGTGGTGGTATAAGGACGGTTACTGATACAGGGTCTGTGGTATATACCAATGTCTTGTATCAAGACCAACAAAGGGTGAACGACATGAATCTAGAAGTTAGAATCACTTTCCAAGACAAAGACTAAATAGATGAATAAATAAATTAATAAATTAAAAATATTTGGATATTCGATACCTAGGTCACGTCTTATTCTGTCCAATGTTTCGTCCTATTTAGACAATACCACCATGTCTCCCTGTGGCCGTTGCCGGATGCATGGGGGTCGTGGGTCCCCACTATGAGAGCTCAGAGGCAATAAATGGAGCCAGAGTGTTCGAGTCCCTCTACGTAGTTTCTGAAGTATTTGCACGCAAAGGGAGTTTACAACAGACGCTGGGCTATAGCCGAAGCAATCACCTTTGGTCAGTGTTTGAACAGTCAAGCCATTGGGGATCGAACCTGGTTTTGTTTTACTGTGAAGTGATTTTTGGTGGTGGTAAGGCGCCCGTTTTCTGTTTCTTCTTCTTCCTTTTTTTTGTGTGTGTGATTGTACCTATGAATCTCGGCCAACTTCGAAAGACAGGTGTCTGAACTGAAACTGCTCTTCGGCAGTTTTCGAAATTAGTCTGTCAACCAGAAATAAACTTGACGGTCTCGAGTTTGAGTTTTCTTCGCGTCAACAACTTTTGCCCCTCGTCTTGGCTCCAGAGGCCGTTTCTCAGTTCTTAAATAAATTTGTCGTGTCACTATTTTGGGTTTGAGGTCTTACTTCCCAAACAGATTTCGTCGGTAAATTTGCCATTTGCTTGCCGCTTCCCGCTGCTGCCCATCCCATCCTCCTTATCGGCCCCTCCCTCCTCTTCCCTCCCTCCTCTTCCCTCCCTCCGCTTCCCTCCCTCCTCTTCCCTCCCTCCTCTTCCCTCCCTCCGCTTCCCTCCCTCCTCTTTGCATCTTCCTCTTCTTCATCAACTCCACCCTGTTTTTCTCATTCTCTTCTTTCTACTTCTTCCTCTTTTTCCTCTCTTATCCTCTTTCGTTTCGTCTTTATCTTCTCTTTTTCCTCTTGTCCTCCTCCTCGTCATCATCATCCCCTCCTCCTCCTCCTCCTCCTCCTTCTCCTTCTCCTCCTTTTCCTTTTGCTCCTCCTCGTCCTTTTCCTCCTCTTCCTCTTCATTCTCCTCCCCTCCTCCTCCTCCTCCTCCTCCTTCTCCTCCTTTTCCTTTTGCTCCTCCTCGTCCTTTTCCTCCTCTTCCTCTTCATTCTCCTCCCCTCCTCCTCCTCCTCCTCCTCCTTCTTTTCCTATTGCTCCTCCTCGTCCTTTTCCTCCTCTTCCTCTTCTATCTCTTCCTCGCCTTCTCTTCTTTCTCTTCCTCAACCCCTCCTCTTTAACTTCTCCTCGTTTCGTCTTTTTATTCGTAAAAAATAGGATGCCACCTTGCCGAATGCGTTTACCTTTCATCACACGCGCCGTCATAACCACTCACCACCACCAACAGTATATATTTTTAGACGCTCTGCCAAGGGATTCGAACAGGAGTTTCTAAAAATTCAATCTGCCTTGAAATACACTATATATATATATATATCTATATATATATATATATATATATATATATATATATATATATATAATTTTTTTTTTTTTACCACAAAGGAAATCTGAAAGAAACAGTAATTCCCAAACGATTTCGTGTTATATCTTCAGGGGAATACAGATGAAATTAGTAGTACAACAAGGATATATATATATATATATATATATATATATATATATATGTGTGTGTGTGTGTGTGTGTGTGTGTGTGTGAGTGGAAGGGTGCTGAGCGTGCAGCAACGCTTACCTTCAGGTACATGAAATTGAGAAAATTGGGAGCGAATGATATTGGCATGCCTGGCCAAGATAACGAGTTAGGACCAGGTTCGAACACCCAGGCCTACCAGTGAATGCTGCAGCTCTGCTTCTGGGCTGTCCGGGTACTCAGGGCAAAGGTGACGGGCTTGGCGTGAAGCTAAGCGTATCATGGCGTGGAGTCCTTAGTATACACTGAGTTATTATTATTATTGTTTTGTTGTTTTTATCATTATTGTTATTATTATTATTTTATTGTTATAATTATTATTATTATTATAATTTATATATATTTTGTTTATTCATTTATTTATATACAAGCGCCGGCTTCGCCACCAAAACTAGGCGGGGGGGGGGGGCGCTTGGCCTGCGGCGCTGCTCGCTTCACTCGCAGACGCTTCGCGCCAAGACCGTTGGCCATTTAGTATAAATACGTAACCCTAATATTGCATGAAACTTCTCTATCCTCTTTCCGACAGAGAAGGATCTAGTTTTGCCGTACAATTCGGGATAAGACTCCTTATGTTGGACTCGAAAGGCTGCTGCTGCTGCTGCTAACTTTGGTTTCTCTAAAGGTTCTTTCTTAGAGGACTTCTTAACAGTATAAACCCACTTCCAGAAGCGTCTCTTGCTTTCTGTTGGTGTTTTACGCATTGTTCTTAATCGCACTTTGAACTCAGTATAGGGTACAATAAACACTCGATATAACGGACGAAATGGGGACAGGGGTCTGTCGTTATATCCGAAGATCCGTTATAACCGAGGATCACTTTTATCCGATGGAAATACCGGACAGATGCGTTACATCCCGAAGTTTGTCCGGTATAAGAAATTAGTAGGATTAGAAATTACAGTAAACTTTCGATATAACGAATGATATGGGGACGGAGGTCTGTCGTTATATCCGAAGATCCGTTATAACCGAGGATCCCCCGGTATAACGGATTTTCGTCCGTTATAGCGAGGCTTTGTCCGTTATATCGAGGGTTAACTGTATGTGCAACCTGTTTCGCTGTACTCACGCTCATTCGCTATAATAGATATACAAGGGTAACCTCAGCTGACGGGAACTAGGTGTCCCCAAAACACACCGACTCGGATCAAACCTAAAAAATGAGAGAAAAAACTGTCTAAATATTATTATATATCAGATTTATTAATCAAAAAACCGTCTAACGGATTTTCATTGGAATTTTTGTAACGACGTTGCCTGACTACGGTATCAGTTCAATAGTCGTATTCGTGGAGTTCCCACGGGCGGGGGGGGGGGAGAGGCGTGGTTTCTCATAGACGGAGAGGTATTTAAAGAGGTCAAGGGCTTTAACAAGGGTGATGCAGACAAGGTCATCATATTAAGACAACAGGGCGGGACTCGTAGCAATGGAATTTAATTGGACTTAAAAAGGAAATGTGCAAAAACTGGTTTATCAATAGAGTGGTAAGAGACATGGAACTGCCCAGTATAGGCCTTATGGCCTCTTGCGTTCTTATATAGTGAGCGCTGAAACTGTTGTTTTAAGAGAAGGAATTTATGGAAGGGGACACGGAACTGTCTATTCTAGGTCTTATGGTCTATTGCATTCTTACGTTCTTATGAGGCTATATCCATCCACCGGGTAGATGTATCAATCAACTTCTCGGGAGTTGACAGGATAATCAACCCAAGTGATGGAGAAGATATCGTGGGAAAGGAGTTGAAATGTCCACCAAATTATTTTATTTTTATCATATATCTTTATTATTTATCTATTTGTTTGTTTATTGTAAATGATATATTGAAATAAAATTATTTTGTAAATTATCTTTATATAGTTTATAAGTGTTGGTATGGAGGAGGGTTTCTGTGTGTGTGTGTGTGTGTGTGTGATTCACCATGGATTTGGTCTTTGGCTCACGTGTTGGACTCGTGATCGACAGCTATTTCCCTCACGGAAGAGAGCTCAGAGCTCGTATATGACCAATCTATGGGTAATACTGTGACCTTTCACGCACACACATACCCAACTCCTTGCCCACGAGAGTTGGAGTAACGACCCGCAGCGCGGCGATACTGAAATTATTTCTGCCCTGGGCGGGATTCGAACCCGGACCGCCGTAATGGCAGGCGAGAGCTCTAACCACTGCGCCACGAGTTGTGTGTGTGTGTGTGTGTGCCTAGCATGTTTCTGTAGGTCATGGAAGACCAACATTTAATTTTTTTTTTTATTATTATTG
>NC_134813.1:26566313-26568813 GCF_046742065.1 Oratosquilla oratoria
ACATATACATACATTACATGCGTACACACACTTCCCTCACCGCCACAACGTGTGAGAAGGATTGATGAAGATTGATATTGCGGCGGCGATGGGGGGAGATGGGGGGGAGCAGAGCCACTTGGTCATGGCTGATTGATTGCTGATTGAAGAGTGGATGAGTAGTGGATAACATTCGAGGAAGAGATTGTGGACTCGGAGGAGAGGTGGAGGGGGATGAGTGGAACAGGGAGTTCGGGTTGGGCCGGTTAGGATAGAAACGCCGGTTTTATTTGTTTATTTTATATATTTTATTTATCATTTAGTTATTTTTTATCTCAAAAATATAAAGATAAAACGCTCAGGAGAGGAATACAATACATGAGTGAATAAGCAATTAAATTGAATAAATTATTAATTCCAAGCCTCTATGTAACATGTGGACAGGGAGGAAGAGAAGTCCAGAGCCTCCCAATGAAAAGAAAACGACCATATATATATATATACTTTTTTTTTGGGGGGGGCCTCGGTATGAATAGATGACAGAGACCCCGGACTTTCAACCAGTATGGCTTCTCCCAGTCTCTCTCTCTCTCTCTCTCTCGCTCTCTCTCTCTCTCTCTCTCTCTCTCTCGCTCTCTCTCTCTCGCTCTCTCCTCTCGCTCTCTCCTCTCCTCTCCTCTCTCTCTCGCTCTCTCTCTCCTTTCTCTCCTCTCTCCTCTCTTCTCTCCTTTCTCTCCTCTCTCCTCTCCTTTCTCTCCTCTCTCCTCTCCTTTCTCTCCTCTCTCCTCTCTCTCCTCTCCTTTCTCTCTCTCCTCCTTTCTCTCTCCCCTCTCTCCTCTCCTTTCTCTCCTCTCTCTTTCTCTTCTCCTTTCTCTCTCTCTCCTCTCTCCTCTCCTCTCTCTCTCTCTTTCTCCTCTCTCTCTCTCTCTCTGATACTGTTGACCTGGGATCTAGAGGGGTGGTGGGGGAGTCTGACAATACAGACTCGAAGCTGACAGTTCCAATAGACCAATGTTCCTGACCTGATTTATTGACTCAGCCTTTACAAGGAACGGACCTCAGCAGGTTTTTTTTTTTTTTTTTTTTTTTTTTTTTTTTATGAATGGAGTTTGGGTCGGTCTGCGCGTGAGTGGCGAGTCTCGAACGGAAAAGGAAATAAAGAATTAATTAACTTTGACTGTCAACAGCTGAACTCTGGTTGATGCAAGTTTGGGCGGCGAATTAAAGGTTAAAGTTTGAGGCCAAAGCCAGAAGTTTAGAAGTGGAGAAGATGGAAGTTAGAGATAGATTTCGAAGTGGAGGAGTAGAGTTGATGTTAGACCTGTGTGCTATGTGCTAGAGGCGTATGTTAGAAGTATGAATTAGAAGTGTATGTTAGAAAATTTTATTTGAGATTATTAGAAGATTGTTAGAAATATATAAGGAAGATAAGTGTTAAAGGTGTTAGAAATGTACGTTAGACGTGCGTGTTAGAGGCAAACAAAATATGTTTGTTAGAATTATGTGATAAGAGATTTATGGTAGATGGGGGAAGGGTGGAAGTAGAAATGGAAATTGATTGTAAGTTACGATCGTGTGAAACATTGAAGTGACTCCGGATTGATGATTGACGTGGATGAAAGTGGATGACGCATGACCTCATTTCATCCACATCATCCTCATGCGGATGTGTGAGTGGATTTGTACGTGATAAGCAGTCTGCCATCGCGCGATGTTAATCAATCCAATGGAATCGGTGATTGGCCAAAGGTCTGTTGAAGGGTTATAATTTCGGAAATGACCAGCGCTTCTATCTGACAACGAAGAGGAAAAATCATGGAGGTGGTTTGAAAAAAGATTCAAGGAGGGCAACATGACGTCAGAGATAGATTTTTTTTTATTAGTAGCCATAAATAATCCTTTCAAGTGCCGTGTGTGTGTGTGTGTGTGATTCACTATTGTCTTGGAACACGTGTTGGATTCGTGATCGACAGCTATTTCCCTCCCGGAAGAAAGCTGAGAACTCGTATATGACCGATATATGGGTAATGCCGTGACCTCACACGCACACACACACCCAACTCCCCGCCCACGAGAGTTGGAGTAACAACCCGCATCGCAGCGATACTGAAATTATTTCAGCCCTGGGCGGGATTCGAGCCCGTACCTCCGTAGTGGCAGCCGGGAACTCTACCAATTACGCCACGAGTCGTGTGTGTGTGTGTGTGTGTGTGTGTGTGTGTGTGTGTGTGTGTGTGTACATGTGCTGATGCCTGCAGCAGTCATAAGTGCAGTGGGATCGAGAAAATTCAAGTTCAGCATTTTTGTTCTTTGTGGAAAAGTGGAGGGAGAAGATGGAGAGGAGTCCCGGCTGATGGAGTCGAAGGGGACGGAGGTGCCAAGGCACTGAATAGGAACAGTGCCAAGGCACTGAATGGGAACAGTGCCAATGTGCTGGAACGGGTAGTGCCATTATTCCGGAACCGATAATGCTAAGATGCTGGAACGGGTAGTACCAGTGTGCTGGAACGGACAGTGCTAA
>NC_134813.1:26573813-26576313 GCF_046742065.1 Oratosquilla oratoria
GGGTATTTGGTTGTCAAAACACGTGTGTGTGTGTGTGTGTGTGTGTGTGTGTGTGTGTGTGTGTGTGTGTGTGTGTGTGAGAGAGAAATTCACCATTGTCCCGGAAGAGAGCTCAGAGCTCATATATGACTGATCTATGGGTAATGCTGTGACCATACACGCACACACCCAACTCCCCGCCCACGAGAGTTGGAGTAACGACTCGCAGCGCAGCGATACTGAAATTATTTCAGCTCTGGCGGGATTTGAACCCGGACCTCCGTAGTGGCAGCCGGGAACTCTACCAACCGCGCCATCGAGTCGTGTGTATGATTCACCATGGTCTTTTGGATCACGTATTGGACTCGTGATCGACAGCTATTCCCTTCCCGGAAGAGAGCTGAGCTCGTATATAACTGATCTATGGGTAATGCTGTGACCATACACGCACACACCCAACTCCCCGCCCACGAGAGCTGGAGTAACGACTCGCAGCGCAGCGATACTGAAATTATTTCAGCTCTGGCGGTATTTGAACCCGGACCTCCGTAGTGGCAGCCGGGAACTCTACCAACCACGCCATCGAGTCGTGTGTATGATTCACCATGGTCTTTTGGATTACGTGTTGGACTCGTGCTCGACAGCTATTTTCCTCCCGGAAGAGAACTCGTATATGTCCGATCTATGGGTAATGCTGTGACTTTACTCACACATCCAACTCCCCGCCCACGAGAGTTGGAGTAACGACTCGCAGCGCAGCGATACTGAAATTATTTCAGCTCTGGGCGGGATTCGAACCCGGACCTCCGTAGTGGCAGCCGGGAACTCTACCAACCGCGCCATCGAGTCGTGTGTGTGATTCACCATGGTCTTTTGGATCACGTATTTGTCTCGTGATCGACAGCTATTTCCCTCCCGGAAGAGCTCAGAGCTCGTATATGACCGATCTATGGGTAATGCTGTGACCACGCACACGCCTAACTCCCCGCCCACGAGAGCTGGAGTAACGACTCGCAGCGCAGCGATACTGAAATTATTTCAGCCCTGGGCGGGATTTGAACCCGGACCTCCGTAGTGGCAGCCGGGAACTCTACCAACCGCGCCATCGAGTCGTGTGTGTGATTCACCATGGTCTTTTGGATCACGTATTGGACTCGTGATCGACAGCTATTCCCTTCCCGGAAGAGAGCTGAGCTCGTATATGACCGATCTATGGGTAATGCTGTGACCATACACGCACACACCCAACTCCCCGCCTACAAGAGCTGGAGTAACGACTCGCAGCGCAGCGATACTGAAATTATTTCAGCCCTGGGCGGTATTTGAACCCGGACCTCCGTAGTGGCAGCCGGGAACTCTGCCAACCTCGCCATCGAGTCGTGTGTGTGTGTGATCGCCTAGTTGTATTTTGCGGGAAGAGAGCTATGCTCGTAGTAACCCGCAATGTGTGTGTGTGTGTGTGTGTGTGTGTGTGTGTGTGCACGCGAGTGTATGCAACCGTGATAGAATTCCAACACTTGGGATGAACAGTGATAACAACCGATAACACGCTCTTGTTAACGAGCAAAACGCCCCCTCCCCCTCTCCCCCGGGGGGGGAGAGGGAGGGGGGGGAGACGCCAGCCGAAGCATCGAAACAAGGAAAACCGTGAAGTCACACTAGGCTGTCATGCTACTTGCTTTTCCTATTTCGTTTGAGTAGAAATGATTTCGGTTAGAGTATTCTAGAATTCCGTAATAAGAACATCTTAACAATGTGCTTCTATGATTCGTATTTCTAGGTTTAACTTCTCTTAGATCGTCAATCAGCTTCTCTATGACACAAGAGTAATTTGACATTTGGAAATTCGAAAAACAAAAGGATCGTCACCGAAGTCGTTTCTACTCAAAAGCAAGTAGCATGCTAGCGAGAAATGCTTAGCGTGCTGCCAGCTTTATGGCCGCACATTAACAAGAAATATTTTTCCCAGACCTATCGGGAAATTTTTGTGATTTGAAAGAAGGATTTGGGCTTTATAAGCTGGTCAGGAGAACCTGTAGATCATGTAGATTTTGTAGATGACCCAAATAAAGACAGCTGTTACGGTAGACATTATTGCTTTGTGTTGATTTTTTATTATTATTATTTAATTATTAGTAATGAATATCTTTATTATGTTATTTTTATTTATTTATATATTTGTTTATTATGGAGAATATATACTCAGTTTCTAGAAATTGGCTCCAGGATGTTAATATTTATTATATTTTTATCTTAATTTTTAGATAAATTCATTTATCTTTTATTGATTTCAGGTCGGCTATTAGAATATAGCTCACCACTGGCAATGTACGTTTCTCTTGGCTGAATAGAATCGCTTGCCTGCAGCCAGGATCAAATCACAATTGAATGCTCTAGATGGAAGGTTAATCTTGCAATGCGAAGGGTTTCGTTTTAAGATGAATAAAACAGGTGTGTGCCGATTAATCGGCATGGGCAAGAATCGGCACTTTTTGGTGAATCGGCATCGGCTAGAATCGGA
>NC_134813.1:26583813-26586313 GCF_046742065.1 Oratosquilla oratoria
CACATACACCCCACACCACTACCACCACCACCACATACACCCCACACCACTACCACCACCACCACATACACCCCACACCACTACCACCACCACCACATACACCCCACACCACTACCACCACCACATACACCCCACACCACACCACCACAGGCACCCTACTACCACCACCTCCACAACAACAACAACCGCAACTTCCACCACTTCCACCCCACACCCCTTCCACCCCACACCCCTTCCACCACTACCACCATTTCCACCAGCACGTCTAAACACAAGGATTATTACTCAGGCCCTGTCTTCTCCAACACCGGCAGGACATTCTCCTTCACTCGGTCTCCACCACCGATCTTGCTTTCTCCACCATCACCACCAACACAGCTCCCTCAGCTGCTGTGTTATCTCTGCCCAGCGCTATCATGTCGTCCGGGACTTGAGCATCAAGTTCGCTGCGCGCCATGTACCACTCTACCTGCCTACCTACCTACCTGCCTGCCTGCCTGCCGACCCTCATGAGCAGCGTAATCTCGATTTTTGTGTTATCTTTCGTAGATTTCGGATATTTATATTGCTCTTCTCCCCCCTCTCTCTCTCTCTCTCTCTCTCTCTCTCTCTCTCTCTCTCTCTCTCTCTCTCTCTCTCTCTCTCTCTCTCTCTCTCTCTCTCTCTCTCTCTCTCTCTCTCTCTCTCTCTCTCTCTCTCTCTCTCTCTCTCTCTCTCTCTCTCTCTCTCTCTCTCTCTCTCTCTCTCTCTCTCTCTCTCTCTCTCTCTCTCTCTCTCTCTCTCTCTTCTCTTCCCTTCCCTTCCTTCAGTTCCCTCTTTCTCCCCTTTTTTCTTCCTCATCGTCTTCCTCGTACCCACTACTACTACTACTACTACTACTACTACTACTACTACTACTACTACTACTACTACTACTACTACTACTCCTCCTCCTCTACCACCACCACCTCTACTACCTCCTCCTCGTCATCTTCCACATCCTCCCATCCCTTCCCCTCCTCCTCTTCCTCCTACCTCCGCCTACCTTCTCCTACTCCTCTACCATCACCTCCTCCTACTCCTCTACCACCACCTCTTCCTCCACAGCCTCGTCCCACTTCCTCCCCTCCTCTTCTCCCTCCTCCATATCCTCCCTCCTTCTCTTTGTCCTCCACCCACCTCCCTTTTCTTCCTTTCGTTCTCCTCCTCTTCCTCTTCCTCCACCCACTTTCCTTTTCTTCCTCCCGTCCTCCTCTTCCTTTTCTTCCTCCCGTCCTCCTCTTCCTTTTCTTCCTCCCGTCCTCCTCTTCCTCCCGTCCTCCTCTTCCTCCACCTCCTCCTCTTCCTCCACCTCCTCCTCTTCCTCCACCTCCTCCTCTTCCTCCACCTCCTCCTCTTCCTCCACCTCTTCCTCCACCTCCTCCCCTTCCTCCACCTCCTCTTCCTCCACCTCCTCCTCTTCCTCCACCTCCTCCTCTTCCTCCACCTCCTCCTCTTCCTCCACCTCTTCCTCTTCCTCCACCTCCTGCTACTACTACCTCTTCCTCCTCAACCTCCACATCCTCCTCCCACCTCAACCTTCACCTCCTCCTCCCACCTCCTCTTCTTTCCTCCGCTCCTGCTCTTCCTTCCTCCTCCTCCTCCTCCTCCTCCTCCTCCTCCTCCTTCTCCTCCTCCTTCTCCTACCTCTTCCTCCTCCTCCTCCGTGTCCTGCACGTAGCCGAGGCCGAGGCCGCTTTGGGTGCGGAAACAGCCATTACTCTCGCTAACGGGCGGAGGCGAGCGACGCCCGTGCACGGGGCGGATGGGGTCCTTCCGTGGGCGTGCGGGCGGCGGCGGCGGCTTCGGGCGTGAGTGGGCGGACGGGAAACGGGTATTTGGACACGGGAAAAGGGAGGAGAGTAAATGTTGATTTGGTGCATTAGGAGGCGAGGACGGTACCCCTTACCGAGGACTTCGTAGCGTGGAATTTAATGAACCATGCCTTTGGTCCAACTCGCCGGTGGAAGGGTTCGAACCGCCATCACCTTGACCTCCGTCGGCCAGCGAGTATTTGTGGTATTTGTTACTAAGGAAGGGGTATTTTCACGCGTTTCGGGAACTGGACTTTTGTGAGTGATTGTATATGTACCCACAAGTCCCAAGAGTCAAGAGGTGTGTGTGTATGCGTGCGTGCGTGCTCCCTCGTGGTTGGATAAAATCACCTGGCGGCAGTCAGATATTCGTAAAACTTAACTTCAGTAGGTGGTAATGGACATGGAACTGCCTAGTGTAGGCCTCGTGGTCTCTTGCAGTCTCCTTCATTTTTATGTAACCCTTGTCGAGTTGCCTACGGCCGTAGAAACGGTTTAACCTTCCCCAGAACAAACCTTTCGACGTTTTAGACTCGAGGGGTCCCGTTAACGAGATGAAAATCTTCGAAGTAGGTCAGTGTGGTGGAGTGGCTTAAGTGGGCTAATTAGGGCCCAAGAGTCTAATTAAGTGTTCGCAGGGGGAAGGGGTGGGACTTAAGTTTTGTCTA
>NC_134813.1:26588813-26596313 GCF_046742065.1 Oratosquilla oratoria
AGAGATACATTTGAACAACCACAATGCACTTCAATTCTAAGCCATCATATATATATATATATATATATATATATATATATATATATATATATATTATATATATATATATATATATATGTATATATAATATGGTTTAACGTCACCAACTCCCCCTATCGGGAGGCTAGGACGGTGCCCCTTACAGAGGATTTTGTAGTCTGGAATTTAATGAACCATAATGCCCTTGGTTCAACATCGCCGGTGGCAGGGCTCGAACCACCATCCCCGTCGTCCTTCACCTCAAATAACAACCTAAACCGCTCGGCCAGCGAGTTTATTTGGGACGTAAATGGACTTAAATTGGATAAGTATAATGGATTCGAATTAGACAAACGAACGGACTTAATTTAGACAAATTAAATGTGATGCAAATTGGACAAATATAGATTTAAGAAGGAAATAGGCAAGAACTGGTTTATTAATAGAATGGTCAACGAATGGAATAGACTTAATAACCAATTAGTGAGCGCTGAAACTATCGGTTAATATAAGAAATTAGGTCATTTTATGGATGGGTATGATAGGTGGTCATGGACATGGAACTGCTTAGTATAGGCCTTATGGCCTCTTGCACTCTCCTTCATTTTTATGTTCTTATACCGAGCAGTAGCCAGAATAGAATGCATGAAGTCGGTTACTATCTTAGTGCCATTAGTATATGTAAAGGGCCATTCACACGGTCAAACTATTTGTCAAACGTGTTCGACAACCAAATACCCCATTCACACGATCAAACACCACTTCAAACACGTTTGACAAACCGGGTTTGACTGTGTAAATGGCCCTTAATGGCCATTGGTTCAAGACGGTTGCACTAACATATAATGTTCAGGTCTCGGCCGGATCACGTCTCTTTGATGTAGTCTGATTAATTAGTTGCACCCAGCGCCCCTCCCTCCCTCCCTCCCTCCCTCCCTCCCTCCTTCCATGTGCTAATGATTCCCTCCAAGTAGGTGGAGACTCCTCTTCTCCTCTCTTACTCTCCTCCTCTCTTCCTCTCCTCCACTCTTCCTCTCCTCCACTCTTCCTCTCCTCCACTCTTCCTCTCCTCCACTCTTCCTCTCCTCCTCGCCTCCTCTCTTCCTCTCCTCCTCGCCTCCTCTCTTCCTCTCCTCCTCGCCTCCTCTCCTCCTCGCCTCCTCTCCTCCTCGCCTCCCTTCCCCTCTTCCTCTCCTCCTCTCTTCCTCTCCTCCTCTCTTCCTCTTCTCCTCTCCTCCTCTTTTCCTCTTCTCCTCTCCTCCTCTTCCTCTCCCCCTCTCTTCCTCTTCCTCTCCCCCTCTCTTCCTCTCCTCGAACCCTCTCATCTCCTGTCTCCCCTCTCCTCCTCTTCTCCTATCCTCCTCTCCTCTCTTCCTTTAATCTCATCTCCTATTCTCCTCTTCCTCTTCCTCTCCGCTCCCTCCTCCTTTACTGTCCTCCTCTCCTCCTCTCCACCAGCTGGGTACAGGTGGTGGCGGTTGCGATGGCACAGATGGTACAGGTGTTGGTACATATGGTACCAACAAGTACAAATGGTACAAGAGACTGTTTCTGTGGTAAGCAACAACACGGGAAGAGGCCTCACGGAGGTCAGAAAGAAAAGGGGAAGAGGGTGAAGGGCGGGCGTTTCAAGGTCACTGTGGCAGCATCCCTTGGAAGCTTCCGACCCCTGGGGGGAGAGTCTGCTACACTGGACCCAGGTCACTGTGCCCAAAGGCTGTGCGAGGTCAACGGGAGGAGGAGGAGGAGGAGGAGGACTCCTGCTGTAGATGTTCGGAAGAAGAGGCGGCAACCTGGATAGAATAGTCACGGGCGAATAGTCTCCCTCATGATGATCATGATCATGATGTCTTCATCATCACTTGTATCCCCCAACTGTCAACCAGCTTTCCGTGCATAGATTGGGCTGTATAGCCATCTGCGTAGAGACACGTTATCAACTGCAAGAACACCCCCCCCCCATCCCCACCAGCTGGATGACAACGATGGTCCTCATTGCAACCGAGAGACAAACACCGCAGGTGGTGGTCGTGGTGATGCAGGTGTGTGGGAGAGTGTCATGTCCCTCTTTTGCACCTGCTGGGTGCCTCTTTCGTTGTGTTGCTTCATCTTCGTCGCCGACACTCCTCAACCTCGACTCTTCCTCTTCTCCTCATTTCTTCTCCTCTTCCTCCTCCTCCTCTTCCTCCTCTTCGTCTTCCGCCTCTGGTCTCGTATTCCCACATTCCACCTCCTTAGCCTCAATCCTCATTTCCACCTCGTCCTCCTCTTTGTGTTCTGCTTCCTCCTCCTCCTACTCCTCCACTTTTTTAATGTTCCAGTTCCACCTCCCACTTTGACCTCGTCTTTTTCTTTTCTTCCCCTTCATCTTCTTTTTTTTCTTCCTTTTCTTCTTCTTTCCTCCTCCTCCTCTTCCTCCTCCTCCTCCTTCTCCTCCTTTCCCCCTGTTTTCTTTTTCTTCTTTTCTCCTTTTTTCTTCCTTTTCCTACTCGTCCTCTGTGTTCTCGTCCTCCTCCTCCTCCTCCTCCTCCTCCTCCTCCTCCTTGTTATTTTCCCTCTATTCCCCTTCATCCCCTTTACTGCTGCTGCTCCTCCTCCTGCTCCTCCTCCTCCTCCACTCCCCCCTCCTCTTCTTCATATTCTTTCTCTTCATCTATATCTTCTTCCTCATCACCACCACCATCATGACATCATCATCATCATCATCATCATCATCATCATCATCATACCGCGGGCATACAAAGCCGGCACACTCATATCCTTCATATAATGTGTATGTACCCCAGTCCTTTTTTTTTCATCTTAGTGTTTCGTTTTTTTCATCTTTGTGTTTTGTTTTTTCCCTCTGTGTTTCGTTTTTTTCCCTCTTTGTGTTCCTTTTTTCATCTTTGTGTTTCGTTGTTTTTCCTCTGTTTCTTTTTTTTTTAATCTTTGTGTTTCGTTTTTTTCTTCTTGTGTTTCGTTTTTTTCCTCTTTGTGTTTCGTTTTTTCCCTCTTTGTTTCGTGTTTTTTTTCCCTCCATTTCCTTTCTTTTGTCCCTCTGGACCTCGTGACTTCGCCAGTTTATCTCCTCGTGGTGTCATCGAGGAGGAGCTCGAGTGAGTGTCGTCTCACAAGGACGAGGAGGTGGAGAAGACTTAGGTCCTCTTTTTCTGTTCTCTTTTCGCCCCTGCGGCTTTGCTCCCTCCCGTGTTTACTTCCCCCCCCCCTCTCTCTCTCTCTCTCTCTCTCTCTCTCTCTCTCTCTCTCTCTCTCTCTCTCTCTCTCTCTCTCTCTCTCTCTCTCTCTCTCTCTTCCCCTCCCCCCGTTTCTATCTCCCCTTCCTTTCTCCCCCTTCTTTCTTTCCCTCCTCTCCCTCCTCTCTTCCCTTCCTCTCTTTCCCTTCTTCCCTTTCTATCTCCCCATCCTTTCTCCCCTTCTCTTTTTCCCTCCTCTCTTCCTTTCCTATCTTCCTTTCCTATCTTCCCCTCCTGTCTTCCCCTCCTCTCTTCCCTTCCTCTCTTTCCCTCCTCTCTTCCCTTCCTCTTTTCTTTTCCACTCTTCCCTTCCTCCCTTTCCCTCCTTGCTTTCCCTCCTCTCCTCCCTTCCTCTCTTCTCTTCCTCTCTTTCCTTCCTCTCTTCCCTTCCTCTCTTTCCCTCTTTGCTTTCCCTCCTCTCCTCCCTTCCTCCCTTCCCTTCCTCGCTTTCCCTCCCATCTTTCCTCCCTACAACCCTCTCCTCTCCTCCTCCTTTCTTGCCTCCTCTCTTCCCTCCTCTCTTCCCTCCTCTCTTCCCATCCTCTCCCACTCTACTCCCACCTTCCCCCTTGGTCACCCAACCTGTCTCTCTTCCTACTTCTCTTTTCTCACCCACACACCATCCTCACCCTCACCCTCACCCCATCTTCACTCTCTCATCTCATCCTTATTCCCTCACCCTATCCACACTCCTTCCTCACCCCATCCTCACCTTCGCCCCGTCCTCACCCCATCCTCACTCTCACCCCATCCTCACTCTCACCCCATCCTCACCCCATCCTCACTCTCACCCCATCCTCACTCTCACCCCATCCTCACTCTCACCCCATCCTCACTCTCACCCCATCCTCACTCTCACCCCATCCTCACCCCACCCCATCCTCATCTTCACCCCATCCTCACCCCCACCCCATCCTCATCTTCACCCCATCCTCACCCTCGCCCCATCGTCACCCTCACCCCATCGTCACCCTCACCCCATCCTCACCCTCCCCCATCCTCACCCTCACACCATCCTCACCCTCACCCCATCCTCACCCTCCCCCATCCTCACCCTCACACCATCCTCACCCTCACCCCATCCTCACCGTCACACCATCCTCAGCCTCGCCCCATCCTCACCATCGCCCCATCCTCACCATCGCCCCATCCTCACCCTCGTCCCATCCTCGCCCTCACCCTATCCTCACCCCATCCTTACCCTCACTCTATCCTCACTCTACCCTCACCCTTACACCCATCACCCTCGAGAATAAGCGGGCACCTATCATGTCTTTCATGGACGGGAGGTGCCGTAACCCGAAAGCCAACGACCCAGCCGGGGCGGGGCGGGGCGGGGCGGAGTCTCTCTCTCTCTCTTTCCTCCTTCTCCCCCTCTCCTCCTCCAGCTCCTCCTCCTCCTCCTTCTCCTCCTTCTCCTATTCTTTCTTCTCCCGCTTTTCATTCTTTCCCCATGTTCTTCTTCCCCCTTTTCTCCTATTCTTCCTCCTCCCCTTTCCTCCTCCTTCCCACCTCCTCCTCCTCCTCCTCCCCCTTTTCGTCCTTCCCCCTGTTCTCCTTACCCCTGTTCTCCTCACCCCTTTTCTCCTCCTGTTCTTCCTCCTCCCTCTCTTTTCTCCTCCTCCTCCCGCCATCTCCATCACCTCCCCCTTTATCCTCCACTTCCCAGATCCTCTTAGTAGCGTTTCCCAACCTTTTCCGACCATAGCAGCACCCCCTGTTGTCATGTCTAAGCAGTCCAGCACCCCTATCTTGTTATTAGTAGAAGGATAAAAGAAAATGAAGTATACTGCTTGATGACTTATTTTTTTTTCTTAGAACTGAAACAAATTGACAATATTGTTTGCAGAAGAAATGAGAACACCCTAGAAAAATAAAATAGCATGGAAAAGGTCGAATATGCACAACTGGATAATTAATGATACATATATCAATGTGATTTTTGTGTGGATCAATTCCCAGCAACCCCTATAATTGATTTCAGCACACCCAGGTTTGGAAACGCTGCTCTATAGAAAGAGGCATCCTATGGAGAAGTCTGTCTGCCTGTCTGTCTGTTAGGAACCCCCAAGTTATTGATAATAATTCCCCGCCCCCGTCGATTTTGGTCTTCTACGTCGTTCAGGGGTTCTCAGGATCGATCCCGGGACTCGGACGCCGAAGTCACGGGATCATATTGCGGGAACCGTTCAGGGCTCGTTATGGGATTGTTAATATTTCATGTGGGCCTTTGTTGTTAACAAGGTTTGGATGGGCCACGCCGGGAATCGTCCATGTGTGATGAACTTTGTCTACTTTATGTATATACTCTGTGTGTGTGTGTGTGTGTGTGTGTGTGTGTGTATACAGGTATATATATATATATATATATATATATATATATATATACTGATGACCCACTTTCGGAGAAGAATAAGCGAAGATATAGAGATCTGTATTTTTCGATCACTAACTGTGATCCTCTTCAGCAGATATGAGGATCACAGTAAGTGATCGAAATATACAGATCTCTATATCTTCGCTTATTCTTCTCCGAAAGTGGGTCATCAGTATTATTTTACATATGTGCTACGACATAACTTTATTGTATATATATATATATATATATATATATATATATATATATATATATGTATATATATATTTATTTCTGTATGTATTTGTCTGTCTGTCATTTTTATTTTATTTGGTATATGTATGTGTGTAAACATATATACCATTGTGTGTGTGTTTGTATGTGTGCGTGTGTGTGTGTGTGTGTGTGTGTGTGTAATTTTTTCCGCCCTGACCTCATGACCAATGAGCTGAATGGAATCGTTTGGTGCTGATGATTCACTGTGCAACAAAATTTTGGGAAAGTTTTGTTTATATTAATTTTTTATCGTTTCTATATGTAATTTTGTTCGCTGATTCCAAAAATCACCTCATTTTTGTTCTAGCATCAATAGTTATCTCATAAATGAAGAAAACATGTTTTTATAATCTCATCAATTTAACCAAAATAAGAAAAAATCATGCTTGACCAAAAAAAAATATATATATATGGTTATATAGGTACTACATTTATTAGAACAAAATGGTCTCATAATACAACAAAATCACCAGAAATGAGAATGTCAGGTGTATTTTACACACTTTCTACTACTGAAATTGAGAAACACAATAACACTAAAAGTGAACGCTTGAACGTCCTTTTCTTTTGTGCACGGTCGGGGCATCTCGAATCAAACTCCACACGTAGTCGCCCATCATAGATTCATTCCATCTTCCCTGATATCGCTCCTCCATAGTTAGAATGTCCTGATGAAACCACTCACCATGCTCCTCACTCACGTCTCCCAAATTTTCTCTGAGGAAATCCAGGTGCGAATGCAAGTACTGTAGCTTAACTGACATTCTGCAGCCAAGTTTTCTATAACATTCAATTAAATTTTCTACCAGCTCCTTGTAGTTTTCACATTTTTTGTTTCCCAAAAACCCTTTTACTACCAGCCGAAAAGCTTGCCATGCATTTTTTTCAACACTTGACATTTTGTTTTCCAACTCTTCAGATGCCAACATCTGTCTAATTTGTGGCCCAATAAAAATGTCATCTTTGACTTTGGCCTCAGACAAGTTTAAAGACTTCACTTTGTGGGCTTAATGCTTTCATAAATTGTTTCATAAGCCCAAGCTTTATGTGCAGTGAAGGAAGCAATATTTTCTCTCTTTGAACCAGAGCATTGTTAAGTACATTGTGTGTACCAGGAGTTAATTCACTTCTGACAGGCCATTCTCTCCTGTGATAGTGTTCTGCATGTGCTCTGCTGTCCCAATGAAACACTTAGATCCCTGTGCAATAGTGTGTTTGGTCTGCTTGGGGCTGATGATGATGATGATGATCCGCAGACAAAGCAGAAAGAGTCTCTGGAGACAAATGGCAAGATCTGCTTTTGGTAGCCGTAGCTATACTATCTGGAAAGACAAAAACACGTGCTATAGCAAAGGACATTAAGCATTCACTTGCTAACTAGATTACACAGTGAAATACCTAAGTCATTACAAATATAGTAACATAGCAATAGAGAACTGGACACATGATCCACAAAAGTAACGTAAGCACTTCTCAACGCAATGCACCTCACTATATGACAGTTCAAGCAACACTGACGCATTCTTGTGTGCTGCAGCTGTGCTCGCATCATCCCTACGAACAAACAGTATGCGCAAAGTAGCAAATGTTCTGTTTAGTAGAGAAATTCCGAAA
>NC_134813.1:26603813-26631313 GCF_046742065.1 Oratosquilla oratoria
TAGCAGGACAAAGCTCTGTCAGTTACCGTTTTTTTTTTTCCTCCCGACGTTCGGTCGCCTCCCCGCCTAGACAGGGCTGTCGGGAATCAACGCAGCATATCCACCACCCCCACACCGTAATTAGGAAAAAATCTGTAGCCGACACTGGAAGCAGTGCTTTGAAGCGATGCTTTGAGACTATGCTGTTTGCAGCACCGTATGGTATGTAAACTAGTTCTTGTTTTCTGAAGCTTCGTCGACATTTGACGTTCCATATGTCGACCCAAAATCGACGCTAAGTCGACCTAAGATCGACCAGATAGCTACGTAAAATCGACCCCCAGATGTATCCCCCCCCTTCTCGACTAGAAGTCGACAGCCAAGTCGACCCTAAGTCGACCCCAGCTTGGCCGAAGATCGACCAGAAATCGACAATGGCTGTTCCATATGTCGACCCAAAACAGTCGACCTAAGATCGACCAGATAGCTACGTAAAATCGACCCCAGATGTCGACTAGACTAGAAGTCGACCGCCAAGTCGACGCCAAGTTGACCCTAAGTCGACCCCAGCTGGGCCGAAGATCGACGAGAAATCGACAATTGCTCGAATCGACATCTGGGCCAGGGTGAGGTCGGAGAAGTGTGGTGCCACAGCGGTTACCGGGGAGGAAGCGAAAGCCACCTTCTGAACCGGTTTCTTGCTAGTCGGCCGGCGCTCTCTCAGTCGCTCCTCCACCCCCCCCCCTCTCTCTCTCTCTCTCTCTCTCTCTCTCTCTCTCTCTCTCTCTCTCTCTCTCTCACTCTCTCTCTCTCTCTCTCTCTCCTCTCTCTCTCTCTCTCTCTCTCTCTCTCTCTCTCTCTCTCTCTCTCTCACTCTCTCTCTCTCTTTGCCTCTCTGTCTGTCTCTGTCTCTCTTTGTCTCTATTTCTCTTTGCTCTCTCTCTCTGACGTTAGTATTGGTAATGTTATTTTTTTTTCTTTTATGACATCGTCTTTTGTAGGTTATTGGAAATGCTTCCGAAAAGGTCTTTGAAATTATTTGAAAAATATTTCAATTTTTTTTTTTTCTAATATATTTTCACAATGGACACGTTCACGTAGTGTTCCTGCTTGGCAGACATCGGGAATGATCATCTCCCCCGTTCCCTCTATTGCCAATATCCCAACAGAACTTCCACGTCAGCCTGGAGGTGCGACCCCGAGGACTGGCGCTCTGTCACTGGACCGGGGAGAGCTGAGAGCAGGTGGTTGCTCTCTTTCCCCCTCCCTACACACAGTATTTCTCTCTCTCTCTCTCTCCCTCTCTCTCTCTCTCTCTCTCTCTCTCTCTCTCTCTCTGCATAGATTGGCACCTCTTCCTCCTCTCGTTCCTCTTCCCACTCTTCATTTCTCCTCTTCCTACCCCTCTTCTTCCTACCCCCTCCTCTTCCTACTCCTCTTCCTCCTACCTCCTCTTCCCCCTACCCCCTCTTCCCCTTCCCTAGATCCCCTCCTCCTCCCTTCTCTCCCCTCCCTCTCCCTCCTCCTACCCCCTCTTTTTCCTACCCCTTCTCCTTCTACCCCTCTCCTCCTCTTCTTCTTTCTTCCCTTCCTCTTTTCTCTCCTCCCCCTGTTCCTCACTGTTCCTCCACCTTCCTCCTCCTCCTCCTCCTCCCCCTCCCCATTTTATCTCGATCACGACAAGACATCGTTCGCGCACCCCCCGGGGGGTGGGGGTGGGGGAGCTTACATGAAGACTTTTTTTCCCCTCCCTCCGTGCGTCGTATTTGTTGACATTTGTGACAGGAACCTCGTTTCTTTCTCTTCGTTGGCTGCCTTTCTCGGTAGCAGTGACAGTTTTTGTTCCTCTTCTTCCTCGTCTTCTTCCTCTTCTTCCTCGTCTTCTTCCTCTCCCTCCTCTTCCTCTTCCTCCTCTTCCTCTTCTTCCTCTTCTTTGTAAGTTGGTTTCATCGACAGAAATGACAAACTTTTGATAGCAGAGATGAGTTTTTCCTCATTTCCATATTGTAGGAAAGGTTCTACAGAACATTCACACGGAAGGAGAGGAGCCTACGCCAGGAGGCGCTGAGTAACTGCGGCCGAAGACGTCACCTCTGCCCTATTATGCGCTCAAGGGACTGCCGGGGCAGGGAATTAACAGGCACTGCTGGGAACCCGAGATGAGTGCGGGACTCGAACCGATGACGTCATGAGAAGCCCTCTGTCTCAGTGTCTTAAATACAGAGATTACAATCGCTGTGTAAGCCCAGATATGATCTGCGAACGTGAAATTTGGATGTTGGCGAAAGTAACGCTAAAATTTTGACAGGAAGAGGGCGATATGGACAGGAAGAGACAGGAAGTGGGCAATGTGGACAGGAAGTGGACAAGTTGGACAAGAGAGAAGGGAAGGAGTGGAAATGGAATTGGGGAGGACAAGTGGTCAGATGTCCTTTGTTCCGCTGTGGATTCCGAATCACTGATTCATATAGCTGGAGACATGGACAGGCAGACAGATAGGCACAGAGAGAAGCGAGGAAGAGCTAGGCATCATGGAGAGAGAGAGAGAGAGAGAGAGAGAGAGAGAGAGAGAGAGAGAGAGAGAGAGGGGAGTTCAACCCACACTTTTGGCACTGGACCTCCCCCCCCACTACCAGCACAATCTCTCTCTCTCTCTCTCTCTCTCTCTCTCTCAGAATAGTTTGGTACCTCTTTCTCCTCGCTCCCTCCTCTTCCCACTCCTTCCCCCTCCTCCTCCTACCCCTTCCTCCTCCTCTCCCTTCCTCCTCTACCACCCTCTCCTCCACTCCCTCCACTGCGAGGCAGATGTTTCGCTCCACATGCCCCCTTCCCCCCCTCCGGCCTCCTCAATAGACTGCGGATTGCTGAGAGAGGAGAATATTTCATGCGAGTCTCTGATTCCACATTGTTGGTGGATTTCTTTCTCTGATTCCACGTCGTTGGTGGATTTCTTTTCTTTTCTGAAACCAGAAACCCTACTCTTGAAGCCCCATATCCCTCTCCCCTCCCTCTCCCTTCCCTCTCCCCTCCCTCTCCCCTCCCTCTCCCCTCCCTCTCCCCTCCCTCTCCCCATTTATTTTTTCTTCGTCGGAGGGCACGTGTGATGTATGATCATATATATTCACGTAACACAGTCACTTGCATGTTATGTGTATCGTATACGCCGGAATATGTAACGTAGGATTATACATATACATGACCCGCACATACATGTGTACGTGTGTGCGTGTGTGCGTTTGTATTAACATTAAGTTGTTTGGTGTAACTTTAAGACGAAAGTATCGCCAAATTCTTTCTTTCTCTATTTCCTGGGTTTTCCGTATGCCTAAGGATCGGTTTGGTTGTTTTGGTGCTTTAGGCTGGTGCAAGTTTAGCCAGAAATTGGCTGGAAATTTCGAAATAACGCCATAACGGCGTCGACGCTGATCGAAGATGGCGTACTGTTGCCTTGGCGAGGGCGATAGCATCGTATTAATTTGACCCTTGGCTCACAACGAAATAAGAAAGGTCATTGTTATAGATAACTGGTTGTTAGGGAATCTAGTTTACCAGCGCTTCTATCCTGGTGGGCAGCCTCGCGCGCTATGGACAATTGATTGGAATTGACATGTATGGCTGTGATGTGTATGCGGTTACCGTGATTTAGTTGAAAGGAAAATAGATTTGCGATGACGAAATTTTTGCGACAGATTATTACGTGATCACAAATACTTTGTACATCAGAATCAAGGTTAAGACACCCCACCCCTTCTCTCTCTCTCTCTCTCTCTCTCTCTTTCTCTCTTTCCTCTCTCAGAAGAGACACTGGTTTCCCACCTGAAATGATCTTGTGAAAATGAAGGGCGGAACCAACTAGCAGTAAAGGAAAAATGTTTCAAAATTCCAAAATATTTATTCTGTTTTGTTATATATTTGCTTGTGTATTTTGTTACGTTTGTTTTGTCTTTAGTTTCAAAATATGTATTAATTCTATTTGTTTGTTTCCAGGATATGCATTCATTTTACTTGTTATTTACTTGCTTCTTTATTGGTTGTCTACGTATTTGTTGATTTCTTTAGTTATTAAATGTTCGCTGGCCGAGCGGATTAGAGCGTCGCTACTTGCGACGGTGGTCGATGTGACGGGGGTTCGAAACCTGCCTCAAGCGAGTTGGACCAAGGGCATGGTCAATTAAATTCCACGCTACAAATTCGTCTCAAACACAGGAGCATAAAAACACGAGTCCATTTCTCTAACGTCATGCCATACAAAGATGACATCAAATTATTTGAAAGACGTCGCGTAGTTGTTGAGAGACGACAGGTCTTTTGTCTTTGCCTGTACGTACGCTTGGTGATGTGCCCTTTTGGTTCTAAAAAGAAAATAACTTATGCGATTTCTCTGAAGAAGATAAGAAAAATGATATATATTTTGTTGTGAACAAAGTAGGTATTCTTTTGACAGGAAAAGAGAAATTTGGTCTCTTGTCTCTCTTTCTCTCTTCGCTCTCTTTGAAGCCATTCAGGAGAATCTGAAAGGAAATTTGAGAGTAAGTTAATGTTTGAAGATGAAAAAGAAAATGTGATGTAATGCTGTGCCAGAGTATTTTGCGTTCGTGTGGTGGGTTTGTTTCGATCACGCTTTGGGTGACAGACTGGCGTCGTTTTGGCAGTCTTAGTTCGTAGGGCAAAGGTGATAGATTTTTTTTTTTTTTTTTGTGGTGGTGCAAGACTGATGTTGAATTTTGTTTCACCAATTCCACCGCCAACTTAAATTACACCAATTTCACCATCATCACCAGCAATGCCACCACCTCAAGCGCCACCAGTACCACCACTGACAACGCAACCATCACCAACACCATCAATGCCACCACTAATACCCACCCCTACCAACACTAACACCACCCATAACAACACCAACACCCATACCAGCACCATCAATACCAACTCCCATACCAACACCAATACTCATACCATCAATACCAACACCCATACCAACACCACCACTCATACCAACACTACCACCACCCATACCAACACCAACACCACTCATAAGACCCATACCAACACCAACACCCATACCAACACCACTACCACCCATACCAGTACCACCACCATCCATACCAACACCATCACCATTCATACCAACACTACCACCACCCATACCAACACCAACACCACCCATACCAATACCACCACCACCACCCTACCACCACCACCACCACTGTAACTAGTCACGCAGCATTCTTTTATGATTGGAGTCTAATCCCCCTCGACTCCAAGAAGAAGAAGAAGAAGAAGAAGAAGAAGAAAGCTGATCACTTTCAACTTCTGCCCTCCCTCCCTCCCGCCTCCGATGCCCTCCTTTATAATATCCCTCCTTTACCTCTTCCTCCTCCTCCTCCTCCTCTTCCCCCTCCTCTTCCCCCTCCTCCTCTTCCCCCTCCTCTTCCCCATCCTCTTCTTCCCCCTCTTCCCTCTCTTCCTATCTCTCTTCCTCTTTCCCTTCCTCCTCATCCTCCCCTTCTTCCTCCTCTTCCTCCTCCTCCTCTTCCTCCTCGTTCTCCATTACTCCATCTTCTCCTCCTCCTCCTCCTCCTCCACCATGACTGTCTCCTCTTTCTCCTCCTCCATTATTCCTACCTCCTCTTCCTCCTCCTCTTCCTCCAGTACTCCACCTCCTCCTCTTCCTCCAGTACTCCACCTCCTCCTCTTCCTCCATGACTCCACCTCCTCTTCCTCCATGACTCTACCTCCTCTTCCTCCACCTCCTCCTCCATGACTCGATCCTCCTCCTCCCCCGTGACTCCACCTCCCAACGGATAGAAGCTCTGGATCTCTACCAACACACGTAGCAACACCACCACCACCATCTCCGCCACCGCCAACATTATCTCCAACACCACCAACAGCATCATATTACGTTTCTGTAGACGATAGGGTTTTGAGGTGGATGTCTTCCTGGGATTTCTTCTTCTTCTTCTTCTTCTTCTTCTTCTTCTTCTTCTTCTTCTTCTTCTTCTTCTTCTTCTTCTTCTTCTTCTTCTTCTTCTTCTTCTTCTTCTTCTTCTTCTTCTTCTTCTTCTTCTTCTTCTTCTTCTTCTTCTTCTTCTTCTTCTTCTTCTTCTTCTTCTTCTTCTTCTTCTTCTTCTTCTTCTTCTTCTTCTTCTTCTTCTTCTTCTTCTTCTTCTTCTTCTTCTTCTTCTTCTTCTCCTCCTCCTCCTCCTCCGACGTTTTTCTGTCGAGATGGAAAGACCCGTAAGTGAGACCACTGTAGACTAATTTATGTATTTTTTTATCATAATATTTTTGTTTGATTATTTTTATATATTATGTAATTTAGTTGTTGATCTATTATTAGTTGTAATATTATCATATTATTATTATTATTATTATCGTTATCATTATTATTGTTATTCGTTTGTTTTTCTTTCCTTCTATTGTTATTATCATGTCATTATATTTTTTCTTTAATTACTTATTCATTATTTATTCATTTATTATTTTTTTCTTCACATCTTCTACGGCTATTGTGGAAAGTATCTTTTGTTTTCTCGTCCCCAGCTCTTGTCCCATCTATTCCAACGCGCCGTCTATTGATTGTCGGTTGGGAGACATCGGCGCTCCCGTCAACTCTGTCTTCGTCGAGAAAATTGTCCTTTTTTTTTTTTTTTTTTTTTTTTTTTTCTTTCTTTCTTTCTCAAGAATTCTTTTGTTGAAGACTTTCGACGACTCAATAGAAACGGATTTCTGAATATGTGATGTTTATTATCGGATATTGTTGTGATAACAGTGGGGAATGGAAGAAGAAACGTTTAGCATTGTTTTGTGGGGGGAATGAACGTTTGGGCTAATGAAACATTTGTATTTGATTGTGTATATCTCCGGCCTACTGCCATTCTTAAAAAAAGTTCCCTGTGCCATATTATCCCCAAGGATAGAAGCGCTGGTTAATGCTGACAATGCACTAAGCTCCCCCCCCTTTTCCTTCCTCCCTCTCCACCCCTCCCCTTCCCCTCTCCCTTCCTCCCTCTCCACCTCTCCCCTTCCCCTCTCCCTTCCTCCCTCTCCACCCCTCTCCCTTCCTCCCTCTCCACCCCCTCCCTTTCCACTCCTCCCTCTCCACCCCCTCCCCTTCCACTCCTCCCCTTCCCCTTCCACTCCTCCCTCTCTACTTCCCCTTTCCCTCCTCCCCCTTCCCCTTCCACTCCTCCCCTATTACTTCCCCTTTTCCCCCTTTCCCTTCCCCTCTTTCCCCTCGCTT
Source organism: Oratosquilla oratoria (assembly GCF_046742065.1). Classification (NCBI taxonomy): domain Eukaryota; kingdom Metazoa; phylum Arthropoda; class Malacostraca; order Stomatopoda; family Squillidae; genus Oratosquilla; species Oratosquilla oratoria. The sequence continues at coordinate 26,611,039 of NC_134813.1, forward strand.
TCCCCTTCTGCTCCTCCCCTTCAACTTCCCCTTCTTCTTCTCCTCCTCCTCCTCTCCTTCCTCCTCCCCTCCTCTTCCCCTTTCCCTTCCACTCCTCCCCTCCCCCTTCCACTCCTCCCCCTCCATTTCTCCTTCTCCTTCCACTCTCTCCTCCTTCCCCTTCCACACTTCCCTCGTTCCCCTTCCACTCTTCCCTCCCTTTCCCTTCCTCCCCTCCCCTCTCCCCCAACTTCCTCCCCCTCCCCTCTCCCTCAACTTCCTCCCCATCCCCTCTCCCCCAACTTCCTCCCCCTCCCCTCTCCCCTACTTCCTCCCTCTCTCCCCCCTGTTCCCCTTCTTCTACTTTATTATTTTTTTGTTAATTTTTTTGATTAATTTTTGTATGTTTTATTTATTTACAATTATTTATATGGTTATTTATTTTTGGTTTGATTAATACTATCTCTTGTTCTGTTTTAATTTAGGTAATTTATTTATATTCATATTTTATTTCATTTACTTAATCCATATTTATATATCTGTTCTAATATTTGTTTATATACTTATTTTTATCATTTTACTAGTATTTATATAATATTTATTATTTTATTTATTTATTTTATTTTATTTTATTTTATTTTTTATTTTTTGTGTGACGTCGACCCTCGGGTAAACAGAGGCCTTTGCTCGTCATGTCCAGAACGGATTCTTTTATTTGTTTGTTTATTGAATTGTTTTCTTTGCAGGTATGTTGTTGTTGTTGTGCAGCCCGCTGGACACCTCGCCGGGGTTGGTGAGTAAACAACCTATCTCTCCTCTATCTCTATCCATCTATCTATCCATCTCTTTATCTCTTCTCTGTCTTTCGTATATCTCTCCTTCTCTCTCTTTCCTTTATCTCTCCTCCTCTCTCCTCTCTATCTCTCTCCTCTCCGTCTTTCCTCTCCGTCTTTCCTCTCCGTCTTTCCTCTCCGTCTTTCCTCTCTCTCTCCCTCTCTCTCCCCTCTCTCTCCTCTCTCTCTCTGTCTCTCTCTCTCTCTCTCTCTCTCTCTCTCTCTCTCTATCCATCTCTATCTTTCCTCTCTCTCCTCTCCCCCTCTCTCCCTTTCTATCCTCTATCTCTCTCTCTCTCCATCTATCTATCCATCTCTTTATCTCTTCTCTATCCTCTTTCTCTCCTTCTCCTCTCTCTCCTCTCTATCTCTCTCCTCTCCCTCTCTCCTCTCCCTCTCTCCTCTCCGTCTTTCCTCTCTCTCCTCTCTCTCTATCCATCTCTATCTTTCCTCTCCGTCTTTCCTCTCTCTCCTCTCTCTCTCTCTCTATCCATCTCTATCTTTCCTCTCTCTCCTCTCCCCCTCTCTCCTCTCCCCCTCTCTCCCTCTCTCCTCTCTCTCTCTCTCTCTCTCTCTCTCTCTCTCTCTCCCTCTCTCTCTCTCTCTCTCTCTCGTGTGCGTGCATTTCTATTCCCCTCCTTTCCATTTCCTTTAGTTTACCCAACCACAGTTTTCTTCCCTTTCTCTTACCCTCGCCTCCCTTCCCTTTCCCCTTCCCTCTCTCCTTCCCTCTCCCTTCCCTCTCTCCTTCCCTCTCCCTTCCCTTCCCCTCCCCTTCTCTTCCCTTCCCCTTCTCTTCCCTTTCTTTCAGCTCGCTTTCACCTTTCCCTCTCCTTACCTTTCCCTCTCTTACAACTCCCCTCTCCTCCCCCTACTTCCCCTCCCATCTCCTGTCCCTCCCTTTCCATCCCATCTCCTCCCCTCCCCTTCCTCTCTCCTTCCCTTTCCTTCCCCTCCCCTCCCCTTCCCCTCTCCTTCCCTTTCCCCTTCCATTGCACTCCCCTTCCTTTCCCCCTACCCTTCCCTCCCCTTCCCTTCCCACTCCCATTCCCCTCACCCTTTGTTAAACTCTCTTCCATCTCCACAAGGAAGCAGCACTGGTTTGTGCATACGTATATATATATATATATATATATATATATATATATATATATATATATATATAATATATATATATATATATATATATATATATATATAATATGGTTGGTGTCACAATCCACCTTATCCTTCTCTCTCTCTCTCTCTCTCTCTCTCTCTCTCTCTCTCTCTCTCTCTCTCTCTCTCTCTCTCTCTCTCTCTCTCTCTCTTCCCTAATCCTTTCTACCCTAATCCTTTCTTCCCTTTCCACCTCTTCTTTCTTCCCTGCTCTTCTTCCTCCCGTTCTTCCTCCCTCTTTTTCTTCCTATGGCTTCACTCTCCTATTCCTTCACCTCCACCTCCTCCTCCTATTCTTCTACTTCCTCCTGTTCCTCCGCCTTTGTCCTCCTTCATCTCCTACTCTGAATCTCCTTCCACCCCTCTTCTCCTCCTCCACTTTATTTATTTATGATTTATTATTATTATTTTATTTATTTATATTATTTATTTTATATATTTATTTATTTTATTTATTTATTATTATTATTATTATTATTATTATTATTATTTTTTTTTTTTTTTTTATTTTTTTTTACGGGATTGTCGCCCTAATGGAAAAGGTTAAATGAGAGGTTAACGAGTACAGAACGTGGTTAGGGCGTCGTAAGAATTTAATCTAATTAGCCTCATTGTGTACAGGGAGTTTTGTTATAAGAATACAATAAGTGGGACTTCAGCATTGTGTGACTCACCCTTACATATTTTATTCTGGCTAATAACATATTGTGCGCTGAGGGTGTCTTCAGGAGCGTGTGCTGGACTCGCATTCGCTTAGTTGTGGGTTCGAATCCCGCAATCATATTCGATTCCCAGCAGTGACTGTTAGTTTCCTGCCCTAACAGTCCTCCAAGCTTATAATGGGACAAAGTTGACGGCTTCAGCCGCAGCTACTCAGCGCCTCCTCTCGTAGGATCGTCAATATATATATATATATATATATATATATTATATATATATATATATATATATATATATATATATATATATATATATATATATATATAATTTTTTTTTTTTTTTTTTTTTTTTTTTTTCCGCTGGAGTGAAGAGCTCATAAAAGGTGAGTTTGCCCCATTGGGAGCCTCGCTACGGCCGAAGCCGTCACCTTTGCCCCATGTGGTTGGGTGGCCCGGTGATTATATGATTGTGTTCTTGGGTACTATATGCCAGAGGTACCCCCCTCTCTCTCTTTTTCTTTCTCTCTCTCTCTCTCTCCCCTCTCTTCTCCAAACATTTTTGATATTTTAATATTTATTTATTTGCATTTTTGCGTTCCCCCTCATTGTTGTCCACACCCTCTTTGCTTTCTCCGCCTCCTCCCCCTCCTCGTCCTCCTCCTACTCCTCCTCCTCCTCCCCCTCCCCATCACCCTCCCCTTTCTCGTTCTCCAGATCCCCACACCTCCTCCCCTTCTCCTCCTTCCCACCTTCCCCCACCTCCTGCCCTCCCCTTACCCTCTCTCTCCCCTTTCTCCTTCCCCTCATCCTCCCATCCTCCCTCTCCTCCCTCTCCTCCCTCTCCTTTTCCCGTCTTCCTCCTCCTTACCCTCCTTCTTCCCTCCTTCCACCCACCTCCTTCCCCTCCTCCTCCTATCCTCCCTTTCCTCCCTCTCCTCTCCCCCTCTTCCTCCTCCTTACCCTACTCCTTACCCTTCTCCTTCCCTCCTTCCCCCACCTCCTGCTCTCCTCCCCTACCTCTTGCCCTCTCCCTCCTCCTCTCCTTCCTCTCCATCTCCTCCTCTTCCCCCTCCCCTCCTCCTTACCCCTCTCCTCCTTACCCTCCTCCTCCTTACCCTCCTCGTTTCCTCCTCTCACCTCCTGCTCTCCTCCCCTATCTCCTGCCCTCCCCCTCATCTCTTCCTCCCCTCCTCCTTCACCTCCTTCTTCTCTCCCTCCTTCCTCTCCTCCTCCCTCACCTTCTTCCCCTCCTCCACTTCCCCTCCTCCACTTCCCCTCCTTCCTCTTTTCCTCCTCTTTCCTCTCATCCTCCTCCTTACCCTCCTATCCTTCATGCTTCTCCTCCTCCTCCGCTTCCCCTCCTTCCTCTCTTCCTCCTCCTTCCTCTCTTCCTCCTCCTCCTCTTCCCCTCCTTCATCTCTTCCACTCTTCCTCCTTCCTTTCTTTTTTCCTCCTTTCCCTTCTATCCTTCATGCTTCTCCTCCTGCTCCTCTTCCCCTCCTTCCTCTCTTCCTCCTCCTTCCTCTCTACATCCTTACCCTCCTATCCTTCATGCCTCACCTCCTCCTCCTCCCCCCCAATTTCCTTTTCCTTGATTGCCGCCCCTCAACTTCTGAACCTTTTTCTTCCTGATCCTTTTATTTTTTTTTTTCTTCAGTTGTTGTTTCGGCCGCATGCGCGTCTTGCGGCTGCGGCAGAGATGCGACCTGGGAGGGGAAGGGAAGGGGAGGGAAAGGAAGGGAAGGGAAAGGAAAGGCACTGGGAGCGTCCTTCCCTTTGATTACAAGTTTGGATCTTCGTCGGGAAGACTGGATTGTCACTGAGGAACAGTCTCTCTTTATCTCTCTCCCGCTCTCTCTCTCTTTCTCTCCCTCCCGCTCTCTCTCTGGAACAGTCTCTATATCTCTCTCTCCCATTCTCTCTCTTTCTCTACCTCCCGCGCTCTCTCTGGAACACTATCTCTCTCTCCCGCTCTCTCTCTCTCTCTCTCTCTCTCTCTCTCTCTCTCTCTCTCTCTCTCTCTCTCTCTCTCTCTCTCTCTCTCTCTCTCTCTCTCTCTCTCTCTCTCTCTCTCTCTCTCTCCCGCTCTCTTTCTCTCTCTCTCTCTCTCTCTCTCTCTCTCTCTCTCTCTCTGTCACACACACACACACACATACACGCACGCACGCACGCACACAGTGGAGAGAAAGGTGGCAGAGCCAAAGCGTACATGAATTTAAATCTTAGTATGTAAGTGGGATATAAGCCCTTGGTATATGTATGTATGATAATATTAATCAGAGAATCCGGTACGGGACCCCACGAGTGTTGCTCCTTTTTCTGTACACTGCGATAACGCAAATACGCGTTTGTCATTATCTCTTGTCTCATCTCGTTCACAATCTCCCACGTCATCATCGGGTCGTATTGAATTGGTGGTCACGCAATAATCACCGACGACAGACAGGCGATGGGACAAACAGTTGATGACGACGATGATTGTACGGGGTTGCATTGAATAGAGATTCCATCGCGAGATGGGGGGGGGTTAACCGACCCCCGTTTTCTTCTTTTTACAACCCCTTCCCCTACATGGACCAGTTGACGTCCTTTACACATTTGTCTCTGGCTAACGATGGAGCCTAGTACCTAAGGAGTAAGGCTGAAGATATATATATATATACACGGGTTCCCCACGAGTGTAAAGGTGCCTGGACAGGGTGCCACTATCATTCTAAGTACGTAGACAAAGCCACCAGCTGTAATCACCTCAACTGTGAGTGCACCCACAGGGCTCGCATTTGGTCCTCGGATGGTCCACGAATGGAATGGAGAGGATATGGATGAGGAGGAAGGTGGAGGAGGAGGAGGAGGAGGACGAAGAGTATGGTGGTTCGTTTTATGCTGAATCGGTGGGGATAACCCGTGCTGTGTTCCCTGGCCCTCCTGTGCCTCGCTGCCATGCGGTCTATTGAGCAACGGAAGCAGAAACAGTTCCTAAGAGCGCACGAAGTGAATAAGCTTCCAGCGGAGGAACTTGAATATAATAAAATTCGAAGCTCGGAAACTCCTCTTCGTGTTCTATGCGTTCTTCTTTGTGTTCTTCAGCCGAACTCGTCAAGTTCTTCTGTCGGCGTGCCTTAACCATTGCGACTCGTTACAACGTTGTAATTGTCTCGCTAAATTGGTAAATGGGAAGGAACGGGAGAACTTGTAATTGTATTTGACGTACGATACAAACTGGCATTATGGTATTAGTTCATCCTAAGTGGCAGATGGAAGGAAAGCAGGAAGACTGGATATTGCGTTAAGATGTTCAGGGAAGTAAGTGGCGAGCACGGTGACGCTATCTTGGAGAAATACGAGGACCACGCCGACGGAAACACTGAGACCGGAGGAACACGCCATGGGAGTATAGCTGCTGTTGGGAGTCATTTGACAATGAAGATTGGGAGTTCAAAGGAGTGAATTTTGGGAGTTCAAATGGGTGAAATTTGGGAGTTCAAATAGCTAATATTTGGGAGTCCAAATGGGTGAATTTTGGGAGTTCACGTTGAACTTTGAAAGAACAAAAGCACTTGAATTTTTTTTGGGCGGTGGGGGTTCAAATGGTTGAATTTCAGAACTTCAAATTACTGAACTTTGGGAGTTCAGAGTACTTTGACATTTTATTTTATTTTATTTTATTTATTTTCATTTGCTGATTTATATATTTATCTATATTTGTTTATTTTTTTTTTTAGGTATATTTGATTCATGATAATTTCATTTATTAATTTATATTAGTTTACGTATCGGTATTTGCTTATATTTATTCATATGTTTATTTATTTATTCATTTATTTATTTTTGTATTTGTTTATTTATCTATTAATTAAAAAACTGGACAAGACACTCGAAATTCATCGAAACCACAGTAACTTGGTTCTGCGTACTTTGGGGTGAGGAGCCTACGCCAGGAGGCGCTGAATAGCTGTGGTCGAAGCCGTCACCTTTGCCCCTATGTAGATGCGCTCTGGAGACTGCAGGGGCGAATAAACTGTGCTTTGTCTGAAGTATCCAGCGCTTCTATCCGCATCTGGATACTCAGCTGATTGAAGTAAAACAGTCCGTGGCCCCAGGTCCCCCTTCCAGTGTGTGTGTGTGTATGTATATTGTGTGTATGTGCGTTTGCGTGTATATATACGTACACATGCATCCACTTACTCTCCTACATACATACATACATACATACATACATGCAAATGCGTGATAGTTTAGCCCAGCGTGGTAATTAATGTGATGCCATCTGATGGCACTGGGATAGGACGTCCTCTCTCTTGTGTTTGTTTCTCCCGAGGAGGAGGAGAAGAGGAAGAGGAGGAGGAGGAGGAAGAAGAACAACAACCTCATCATGGGCAACTGTGTCGGGGGTTGCCACGGGGGATAAATGAAATAGCCTGGCCGGGGTGAAAGGAAAAGTGCCTCTGTGTGTGTGTGTGTGTGTGTGTGTGTGTGTGTGTGTGTGTGTGTGTGTGTGTGTTTGTGTGTGGGTTTGGGCGATCTTTCTGCATATATGTATATATTATATAACCACGATCTGCCTCCATCATCAGGGAAAACACACACACACATGCGCGCACACACACACACACACACATTCGCGCACACACACACACACACACATTATATATATATATATATATATATATATATATATATATATAATGTGTGTGTGTGTGTGTGTGTGTGTGTGTATGTATACAGTATATGTAGTAATAAGGATGATGCTGGTAATGATAATGACTATAATAAATGAAAGAAAGTTGGTGTGTGTGTGTGTGTATGTGTGTATGTGTGTATGTGTAGTGATAAGGTGTGCCCTTGCCTGACCCTCACCCTGGCTGGCAAACTAGGTCAACCATTATCAGCTTAATAGAACGCCTCAGGATTGACGGGAGCCCTCTGACATACGTCATTCATCTTTATTATTATTATTATTGTTATTATTATTATTATTATTGTTATTATTATTATTATCATTGTTGCTGATTTTTATTATGAAGTTTAATGAATATTATATTTTATCTTTATTATTCTTGTTATTGTTTTACTCGTATATTATTTTTGTATTATACCATCTACGAGTATATGATTATCGTTATCATTATCTTTGTCATTTTTTCTTTATATGATTTTTATCATTAGTATTATTATTATTGTTCTTTAATTTTTATTCTTTTTGTTTGGTTATTGTCATCACAAGATTGCTTTTATGCCATTAGTATTAGTATTATTATTATTATTATTATTATTTAAATGTAGCATTTGAACGTAGTACCCATTTGGACTGTTGTGATATTTTATTCTGGTTAACGTTACCCGACTTCGTTAAGCCACTAAGGAAGATCGGGTTTAGTCCATCTCGGTTAAGGTCCTCGGTTAAACGGATGATCTTGGATAGAACGGGCGCGCAACTTTAATGTGTGCATGGTGGAGGAGGCGACAGCTGGTTTGTGGTAGAAAAGCGGACTGTGTGTGTGTGTGTGTGTGTGTGTGTGTGTGTGTGCAGCTGTATTGCAGAGTTGGTCTGTAAGGATTGGTGACCTCTTTTTTTTCAACAAGCCGATGTATTTATTGTATTATTATTATTGTCATTCTTATTAATTTCTCCCCGTCTTCTCCTTTTATGCATTGGGGGGACGGAGAGGGGGGGGTCGCCGATTTAATGAAGCGGCCTTGCTGTGGATGTGCTGTGTCTGGCGACACTGCTTCTGACCCAGGGCAGTGGACAAGGTGCAGGGATGACCCGTCGTCCAGGAGGTGCTAAGATAAGAGGGAGGGTGGAGGGGTGTGGAGTGTATTCAGGGATGGAATGGGTGGGAATGATTTTATGCCTTTCCCTTTTTGGCTACCCCCCTTGTAAGGGGGAAAAAGCCTTGGTATATGTATGTATTATTATTGTTGTTATTATTATTGATAATTATTATTATTATTGTTATTATTATTATTATTATTATTTATACTATTTTTTGTAATCTTATTTACCTATTTTTAATTCTTTATATTAAGGACACGACTTAAGTAAGGTTTAAGAATATGACTTAAGTGAGTTTTAAGAATACCACTTGAGTAAGGCTTAAGAATACGACTTAAGTAAGGCCTAAGGTTATGACTTAGGGTGAATGCGTCTCAAATAAAGTTTAAGAATACGACCCTATCTCCAGAATCCTTGAAAAGGATTTTCGAATATTGATGGACGAGAGGGGGGGGGAGGGGAGCTTTGGGGGTTGGGTGGGGGGGGGCAGAAATGGTTCGTTGCCAAACCGACCCCTCCCCCAACCACCCCTACCGTTCCCTCCATCGCGCCGATTTGTCAACATTGCTGTTTTGAAATCTGTCGGCCTCTTTGTTTGTTTCTTTGCTTTCGAATTCCTTCGCCTGGACGGTAGTATAGTCAGAGATTTTATTCTGGTTTAGATGAAGAGAGTCTATACAGTAGCTGACTTCCACCACTATCATCATTACCATTACCACCACCACTGTCACTACCACCACCAATATCACCATCACTACCACCACTACTGTCACCACTATGACCACTAATATCACCACTACCACCACTAATATCACCACTACCACCACTAATATCACCACTACCACCACTAATATCACCACTACCACCACTAATATCACCACTACCACCACTAATATCACCACTACCACCACTAATATCACCACTACCACTACTAATATCACCACTACCACTACTAATATCACCACTACCACCATTAGTATCACCACTACCACCACTTATATCACCACTACCACCACCAATATCACCACTACCAACACTAATATCACTACCACCACTAATATCACCACCGCTATCACCACCACTACCAACACCGATATCACCACCACTACCAACACCGATATCACCACCACTACCAACACCGATATCACGACTTCCACCACTAATATCACCACTACCACCCATGTCACCACTACCACTACCACCACCACCAATATCATCACCACTACCACCACCACCAATATCATCACCACTACCACCACCAATATCACCACTACCACCACCACCAATATCACCACTACCACCAATATCACCACTACCACCACCAATATCACCACTATCACCACCACTATTACTACTACCATTATCACCACCACCACTATTACTACTACCATTATCACTACCACCACTAGCACACCATCCTCAGTGGATTGATAATGGTGGAGGTCAGCACACGCTGTCAGTGGAAGTGGAGCATTTAATTAATCAAAGGAAGCGGGGCGGGGCGGGGCGGGAGGGAACGGGGACGGGGCGGGGCGGGGCGTCGTCTTTCCCGTCAGCAGACTCCTGGACTCCTGGACTCCTGGACTCCTGGACTCCCAACTCTTGGCTCTACGGGACCGCCTCCGTCGACGACCCCCAGCAGGCAGCAGGTGATGTTATTCATCTAAGGGTGGTGGGGGGGGACCCTTCTCCCCTTCTTTCCTTCTTCCCTTCCCTTCACCTTCCCCTCACCTTCCCCTCCCTTCCCTTCCCTGCCCTTCCCCTCACCTTCCCTTCCCCTCACCTTCCCTTCCCCTCACCTTCCCTTCCCTTCCCTTCCTCTCCCTTCCCTTCCCCTTCCCTCCCCTCCCCTTCCCTCCCCTCCCCTTCCCTTCCCCTCACCTTCCCTTCCCCTTACCTTCCCTTCCCCTTACCTTCCCTTCCCCTTACCTTCCCTTCCCCTTACCTTCCCTTCCCCTCACCTTCCTTTCCCCTCACTTTCCCCTTCCCTTTCACTTCCCCCTTCCCTTTCCCTTCCCCTCACTTTCCCATTCCCTTTCCCTTCCCCTCACTTTCCCATTCCCTTTCCCATTCCCTTTCCCTTCCCCTCACTTTCCCCTTCCCTTCCCCTCACTTTCCCCTTCCCTTCCCCTCACTTTCCCCTTCCCTTCCCCTCACTTTCCCCTTCCCTTCCCCTTCCCTTCCCCTCCCCTCACTTTCCCCTTCCCTTCCCCTCACTTTCCCCTTCCCCTCACTTTCCCCTTCCCCTCCCCTCCCCTCACTTTCCCCTTCCCCTCCCCTCACTATCCCCTTCCCTTCCCCTCACTTTCCCCTTCCCTTCCCCTCACTTTCCCTTCCCCTCCCCTCACTTTCCCTTCCCCTCACTTTCCCTTCCACTCACTTCCCCTTCCCTTCCCCTCACTTCCCCTTCCTTTCCCTTCCCTTCCCTTCACCTTTTCCCTTCCCCCTTCTCCCCTTCACTTTCCCCCTTCCTCCTTCCCCCTTCACTCCTTCGCCTTCCTTTCCCCTCACTTTCCCCTTCCCTTCCCCTCCTCTCACTTTCCCCTTCCCTTCCACTCCCCTTCCCTTCCACTCACTTTCCCTTCCACTCACTTTCCCTTCCACTCACTTTCCCTTCCACTCACTTTCCCTTCCACTCACTTTCCCTTCCCTTCCCTTCCCTTCACCTTTTCCCTTCCCCCTTCTCCCCTTCACATTCCCCCTTCCTCCTTCCCCCCTTCACTCCTTCGCCTTTTCCCGCAACATAATTTTCCTTCATCTGTGTATGTCTTCTCTACCTCCTCCTCCTCCTCCTCCTCCCCTGTTCCTCCAGCAGTAACTCGGAAACGCAGTTCTCAAGTGTGAGGATTTGTGTGCAAAGCTGAACATGACTGTGAAGTATACGAGGCACGACCTCCCATGTGCGTAAGGTAAGTATACGGTAGGAGGGGCTGGAGGAGGAGGAGGAGGAGGAGGAGGAGGAGGACTCACGGCTGGAAGGTCGCCGTGGACGGCGCGCAGAGTCCATGAAAGGGTGCCGTTCGTATGGGCGGAGTCGGACTCCACCTCCTTCTCCTCCTCCTCCTCATACTCCTCTTCATACTCCTCCTCCTCATACTCCTCCTCCTCCTCATACTCCTCCTCATACTCCTCCTCATACTCCTCCTCATACTCCTCCTCCTCCTCCTCCTCATACTCCTCCTCCTCATACTCCTCCTCCTCATACTCCTCCTCCTCCTCCTCCTCATACTCCTCCTCCTCCTCCTCCTCATACTCCTCCTCCTCCTCATACTCCTCCTCCTCCTCCTCCTCCTCATACTCCTCATACTCCTCCTCATACTCCTCATACTCCTCCTCCTCCTCATACTCCTCCTCATACTCCTCCTCCTCATACTCCTCCTCCTCCTCATACTCCTCCTCCTCATACTCCTCCTCATACCCCTCCTCCTCATACTCCTCCTCATACTCATACTCCTCCTCATACTCATACTCCTCCTCATACTCATACTCCTCCTCATGCTCCTCCTCCTCCTCATACTCCTCATACTCCTCCTCATACTCATACTCCTCCTCATACTCATACTCCTCCTCCTCCTCATACTCCTCCCCATACTCCTCCTCCTCATACTCCTCCCCTTACCTTCCCTCACCTTCTCATATTCCTCCGCATACTCCTCATATTCCTCCTCATACTCCTCTTATTCCTCCTCATACTCCTCCTTATGCTCATATAAGGGAAGGGAAGGGAAGGGAAGGTAGGAAATAGGGCAGGAGAGAGGGGTCTATGGTGAGAAAGAGAGGAGAGAGAAGAAGAGGAGACGGCAAGGAAAGGTAGGAAGTAGGGCAGAGAGAGAGAGAGAGAGAGAGAGGCAGGGTGGGAGAGAGAGTGTGCTTGCGTGTGCGCGCGCACTTTCTTTATTTTCGTAATTTGTTATAAAGGAAAGATGAATCTTCAGTCTTTTTGCAGATCTGGCCGTATCATCTTCCCAAGCTATTTCATGAGTTGACGAATTTCTATTGAAAACTATTTCTAGAAATCTTTTTAGAACCTGTTCAATTTGCTTCCATGACCTTGTGATTTCTTCCTTGTGTGTGTGCGTGTGTGTGTGTGTGTGTATGTGTGTGTGTGTGTGTACCTGTGTACGCATGTGGCAAAACCCTTCAGCAGCCTTCTTCTCGAGGGCTTCCTGATGACGTCAGCTTTCTGGTGAAAGAAAACGGGAATGGGTCCAAGAGCCACGAGGTCAGAAAAAATCATATGCGACGATTCGTCTCGCAAGTCTGTTCGGGGCTCGAAGGATCTTGGCAGAACGTTGGCGCCACAAATGTCCTTCTCCTTCTCCTTTTTGGTCCTCTTCAAAGGTGTCCTACCCTTTTTTGTCCCTACTTTCCCCTTACCCCCCCCTCTCTCTCTACGAGTATCTCTCTATCTCTCTCTCATCCCCCTTTCTCCTCTCTATCTCTTTCCCTCCCTCTTTCCTTCTTTCCTCTCTCTCTCTCTCTCTATCTCTCTCTCATCCCCCTTTCTCCTCTCTATCTCTTTCCCTCCCTCTTTCCTTCTTTCCTCTCTCTCTCTCTATCTATCTATCTATTTATCTATCTATCTATCTATCTCTTTCCCTACCTCTCTCCCTCCATCTTTCCCTCTGTTTCCCTCCCTCTTTCCTTCTTACCCTCTCTCTCTCTTTCTCTTTCTGTCTCACTCCTCCCTCTCTCTGTTTTCTTTTTTCTTTTTCTTTTTCATTTTTGTTTCATTTTTTCTTTTCCTTCTCTGTGATTTTTATGGTTCCGGACCCCCACCCCCCACCCCCGACTCTATGGACAATTTCCATCTGTGGACCTAAGACCATTTCTTCGAAGGAAAGGCCCCGTTGGAGGTCTTGTTCGGTCCAGACGATGTCAATTTCGAAATTATTCTTTGATTATCTTTGGATTGTGAGCGCGCGCGCGTGTGTGTGTGTGTGTTGCCTAATTTCGGTTTCCACAACAAAATAAAATCGCCTGGCGACATTTGGAATATTTGGGAAGGCAATTAGTTTTTTATTTTTGAAGGAGGAGGGGGAGGAGGCTGAAGGGGAGTGGAGGGAGGAGTGGAAACGGAGGGGGAGGGGGGAGAAGAGGGAGGAAGGGGAAGGGGAGTGGAGGGAGAGGGAATGGAAGTGGAGGTGGAAGGGGAGGAAGCGGAGGGGTAGTAGAGGAAGAGGGAGTGGAAACGGAGGGGAAGGGGGGAGAAGAGGGAGGAAGTGGAAGGGGAGTGGAGGGAGAGGGAATGGAAGTGGAGGGGGAGGAGGAGTGGAGGGAGAGGGGGTAGAAGCGGAGGGGGAGAAGAGGGAGAGTTGGGGGGGAGAGTCAATGCATCGCTACGTTTCAGTGTCTGAACCCGTGTGGCTGAGGTCTTGCAAATTCGGCGAGATGGAGGGATGGAAAGTTTGTCGACAGAACTCTGTCTTCGTCGACCAAGACCGACCGACAGAATATCCAAGCAACCAACTAACCGACAAGACTAGCTGAACAACCTACTAACCGATTAACCGACCGACTAATCGAAAATAGGGTAGGAGGGAGAGGTATTGTGAGAAAGAGAGCAGAGATAAAGAGAGAATAAGAGGGAAAGCAAGAAAAGGTAGGAAGGAAGGCAAAGAGAGGTAGGGTGGGAGAGAGAGTGTATGTGTGTATGTGTGACTGACTGGTTAGTTTGTTAATGTTAAACCCTTTCCAAAGCGTACTAGAATGTAGTTAAGTTAAATGTTTTTGCCCACATAAAAATGCGTGTGTGTGTAGTGTGTGTGTGTGTGTGTGTGTGTGTGTGTGTGTCGTTTACTCAGTTCATCTCCATCACGTGACTAAAATTGGTATAAAATCCAACATATTATACCTCTATACATGTACGAGTATACCAGAGTTGATCGTCCTGTATTGATATATCCACTCGTTCGTGGCCCCTCTTTTGAAACAGTGGCGGATCTTCTTGGGGACCCCACGGTCCTCCTGGCCCGACGACAACCCCCCCCCCTTTTTTTTTAGTCTCTCGTTCTTCCTTTCTCTTTTTTCCCTTTTCTCTTTATGATTGTTGCGTTTAGCATTTACACTTTGTTTTGATTTATCTTTTAATTAGTTTTATTTTTTGCGTTTTGCATTCTTTCTCTTTCTCTTTCTACATATATATCTCCTTCCTCTTTCTCTCTCTCTATATATATATCTCCTTCCTCTTTCTCTCTCTCTCTATATATATATCTCCTTCCTCTTTCTCTCTCTCTCTATATATATATCTCCTTCCTCTTTTGCCTCCCTCGATTCCATTTTAGTATTTCCACAGAACAACCCGTTCATCATGGCGGTGCACTTTATATATATTCTTCAGGCTAAGGAAAGGAGATTGTATGGAACTGATGTCCCCTGCTTTGTGGGGGGGGGGACTGAGGATGGGTCCCGGTCCCCTAAAGCCTTCATGGACATGGAACTGCGTAGTGTAGGCCTTATGGTCTCTTGCAGTCTCCTTCATTCTTATGCTCTTATTTACCCAGAATTATATTTCTACCCAGAATGAAAATTAATGTATTCCAACCCAGAATAGAAATAATGCATTTTAGCCAGAATAGAAATCGTGTATTTTTGGCCAGAATTGAATTATTTAATCGTGTCTCTTCTGTGACGAGCTTGGTGAAGGCCACTGGCCCCTGCACGAGGTCATTTGTGTGCGGTTTCGCGCATCTGGTGCCGGCGCTCTACGCAGCAACCGATCAATGTTTGATTATTCCAGATGCATCCAATAAAAGAATTCTCTCATGTTAATAATATATTGAGTTTCTGTAGCGTCTCTGACAACGCTTTCATCTACTCTGCTGGTTTCATCTGTGTTGATACCAACAGACCAGTGCCAGACCAGTTTCAGACCAGCCCTAGACCAGTTTCAGACCAGTCGTAGACCAGTACCAGACCAGTTTCAGACCAGTTCTGGACCAGTGCCAGACCAGTTTAAGATAATTCCGAGAACAGTTTCAGACCAGTCGTAGACCGGTTCCAGACCAGTCGTAGACCGGTTTCAGACCAGTCGTAGACCAGTACCAGACCAGTTTCAGACCAGTTCTGGACCAGTGCCAGACCAGTTTAAGATAATTCCGAGAACAGTTTCAGACCAGTCCTAGCCAGTCCCAGAGACCAGTCCCAAACCAGTGCCAGACCAGTTTCAGACCATCCCTAGACCAGTGGCAGATCAGTTTAAGATAATTCCGAGACCAGTTTCAGACCAGTCCGAGGCCAGTTTCAGACCAGTCCGAGGCCAGTTTCAGACCAGTCCGAGGCCAGTTTCAGACTAATTTCAGACAAGTCCTAGACCAATGCCAGACCAGTTTTAGACCAGTTTCAGACAGTTCCGAGACCACTGCCAGACCAGTCCCAGATCAGTTTCAGACCAGTCTTAGACCACTCCACCTCAATCTCAACCCTTCCCAACTAGGTACAAACCTAGCCTAACCAGACCCAGCCCAGTCCAGTACCAACCCAGTCCCAACCCATCAAAGTCCATTCCGGGATCGAATTGGGGGGAGGGGGAGAGAGTCACGTGACTGTCGTCACACCATCCTCGATGACGTCACCCGGTTCCCCCGTGAGGTCTCCCAGAGCTGAATAAAATCGCCTGACGGCAGACTCAATAAAGTAATGATTATTATTTTTTTTTTTTCGTTATCATTATTTATTTATTCATTTATTTATTATTATTATTATTATTATTATTTTTTTTTTTTTTTTTTTTTTTTTTTTTTTTTTTTTTTTTTTTTTTTTTTTTTTTTTTTTTTTTTTTTTACGAATGCCAGGATTCGAATCCCGTGCGCTTGACCTTCGTAACTATGTATCTCTTACTGGTCTCGTCCCCTCCCCTCCACACTGAATAAAATCGTCAGACGGCAGCCAGTATAGAATACTTGAAGACAATGTTATTGTAAATAGGTGCTTGTCTTGGTTGTTTTGTGTTGATCACACACACATACACACACACACACACACACACACACACACACACACACACACACACACACATACACTACAAGAGCTAAATATATGGTGTTGTGTACTGGTTGTGAGTATATCGACAGTTAGATGACAGTTGGGCTCAGTGACAGACGTTTGATGCAGTTAGATGTTGATTAGATCGGTTAGGTTAGGTAAATTAGTCATTTTACGTCTGGAAAAAATTAGTGAAGAAAGATTAGTAAAAGAGGTGTGGAAGGCAGAGGTGGAGGGAGTGAATTTGAGAGGACGACCGAGGATGAGATGGATGGATGGGGTGAAGGGGGTGTTGAGAAAAAGGTGAATGAGTAAAAGCAGCAACGACTGCAGCAGCACTGTAGGAGAGAGGCCAAACGCAGAGTATGGGATCCAATGTATTTAACGTTTCGCCCAGCAGAGTTTCTTCAGAAAAAAAAGCACTGCTGGGCGAAACGTTAGATATATTGGATCCCATACTCTGCGTTTGGCCTCTCTCCTACAAAAAGGTGATTGTCTGTTGAGCAAGGAAGGGAAGGGGCGGTGGATGAGGAATAGATGTTGACGCAGCCCGAAGGGATTTCTCCCCGTCTTCTCTTATGCCGCATGAGAGGATGGGTAGAGGGGGTTGCCGATGTAATGAAGCAGATGACGGGATGCAGGGATGACCCGTCATCCATGAGGAGCTAAGATAAGAGGGAGGAAAGGAGTGGTAGAGGGGAGTGGGTACGTGCGTTTGACTTGGCTACCCCCCCCTTATAAAGGGGGAAAAAAGCTCTTCGTATATAGATGGATAGATACTACGAGTGAATAATGGATTTATCTATTCGTCTGTTTGGGTGCTCTGGACGACCTTAGGTCATCCGTGGGGCCTGGTCGCATGTGACCCCAAGTTCCCGACCCCAGTTGACCTCAGGTCACTAAAGAAATCATCTTGAATACGACCCTGGATGAGGTCATGTTGGAGTCGGGAACGATCTTGGATACGATATCGTGTGAATTCGTCATATTACACAATAGGATGAACGATCTTGAATACGATATCGTTGCGTGGAGCATCTCACGGCGTACCACACGCCTGCCCCGCCCTCACGCCTTGTTCCGGACGACAGCTCGATTGGAGGCCTCTCCTCCTCCTCCTCCTCCTCCTCCTCCTCCTCCTCCTCCTCCTCCTCCTCCTCCTCCTCCTCGTGACTATCACCTTTGCCCTTTTCATAGAAGCCTTGGCGTGTTCCTCTTGAAATGGGAGGTGAGGCGGCCAGCGCTTCCACTCTCCCGCCGCCGCCGGCGCCGGCGCCGCAGTCCACGCCTTGCCCGTCGCTCTCTTTCTCTCTCTCTCTCTTTCTCGCCCTCTCCCGCGCCCAGTGTCTTGCCCCCCCCCTCTCTCTCTCTCTCTCTCTCTCTCTCTCTCTCTCTCTCTCTCTCTCTCTCGCCCTCTCCCGCGCCCAGTGTCTTGCCCCCCCCTCTCTCTCTCTCTCTCTTTCTCGCCCTCTCCCGCGCCCAGTGTCTTGCCCCCCCCCCTCTCTCTCTCTCTCTCTCTCTCTCTCTCTCTCTCTCTCTCTCTCTCTCTCTCTCTCTCTCTCTCTCTCTCTCTCTCTATTTCTTCTATTTCTCTTTTTTCTCTTCGTTTTATCTCGCCTACACGAACACACGCACCTACACACACACACACACACACACACACACACACACACACACACACACACACACACATACACACACACGCACACACACAAGCGTAGACACACACACAGAATGACGACGCTCTTAGGATTTATCTATTCATTTACTCGTTCACTTATTAACTTGTTATTTTTTCCCGTCGTCATGGAACACCCAGGACTTGCTGCAAACACAAGGCAAGAGCAAGCAAATGTAGTCGTAATAAAAGGTGAGCTTCTGGAGGGAGACTTCGGGAGGGGGGAGACTTCGGGGGGGGGAACTTCGGGGGGAGACTTCGGAGAGGCAGAAGCTTGGGGAGCTGAAGAACGAACATCGAGTACTTGTCAGCGCTACAAGCTCCGTTCTTGTTGTTGCTGCTGTTGACATCGCCACAGGGGCGCCTCCCACGGTCCTTGTTGTTGTTGTTGTTGTTGTTGTTGTTGTTGTCGTCATCGGGAGTAGTTTACCAGCGTTTCTGTCCTTGTGGGCAATTTCCCACAGCTGCCTTCGTCTTCTTATTCTTTTCTTTTTTTAATCTACGGGTCGACGTACTTAATCTACCCACCTACCTTCCAACCTACCCACCTACTTACCTACCCACCTACTTTCCTACCCACCTACTTTCCTACCTACCCACCTACCTACCCACCTGCCTACCCACCTACCTACCCACCTACCTACCCACCTACCCACCTACTTACCTACCCACCTACTTACCT
The DNA here is from genome assembly GCF_046742065.1 of Oratosquilla oratoria. Classification (NCBI taxonomy): domain Eukaryota; kingdom Metazoa; phylum Arthropoda; class Malacostraca; order Stomatopoda; family Squillidae; genus Oratosquilla; species Oratosquilla oratoria. Next base: position 26,629,787 of record NC_134813.1, read on the forward strand.
ACCCACCTACTTACCCACCTACTTACCTACCTACCCACCTACTTACCTACCTACCCACCTACCTACCCCCCTACCTACCTACCCACCTACCTACCTACCCACCTACCTACCTACCCCTCTACCTACCCACCTACCTACCTACCCCTCTACCTACCAACCTACCTACTTACCTATCTACCTACCAACCTACCCACCTACCTACCTACCTGTCCACCTACCTGTCCACCTACCTACCTACCCACCTACCTACCTACTAACCTACCCATCTACCTACCTACCTACCTCTTACCCACCTACCTACCTACCTCTTACCCACCTACCTACCTACCTCTTACCCACCTTCCTATCTACCTCTTACCCACCTACCTACCTACCTCTTACCCACCTACCTACCTACCTCTTACCCACCTACCTACCTCTTACCCACCTACCTACCTCTTACCCACCTACCTACCTACCTCTTACCCACCTACCTACCTACCTCTTACCCACCTACCTGCCTACCTACTTACCCACCTACCTACCTCTTACCCACCTACCTGCCTACCTACCTACCTACCTGCCTACCTACCAGCCTAGCTACCTACCTACCCACCTACCTTCCTACCCACCCACCTACCTACCTACCCACCTACCTACCTTACCTACCTAACTTACCTACCTACCTACCTACCACCTACCTACCACCGCTACCTACTGACCTACTGACCTACTGACCTACCTTCCTACCCAATACCCACATATCGATCTACCTACGTGCCTATCCTACCTACCCCCCGTCCCTCTGATGTCATCGTGGTGACCTGGCATCCATGAAGGACAGTAACGAGATCAGTATATCACAAACTATCTCGTTTGGTGGTTCCATCTATTAAGCCCAGCATTAATGCCAACACTTGCTGCCAACATTAGTGACAAGCAGCACCGGTTGCCACCACACTCTGGCACCACACGTTCTGTCGCAAGCCTGTATTTGCACCAATACTACTAAGATGGATTCTACCACTAACATACCATTACTACAGTCATTACTGCCACCACCACCACTACCACCACCACTTCCACCATTGATAACACCACTACACGAACTTGTAATTACCACATACTATCACCACCAACCACAGCTAGCACCACTGCCAGTCGGTGCAACCACCATTGTTTGTTCACTAGCACCGCTATTACCGTGATCTGCTCACCGCTTTGTCACCACATAACATCACGTTCCATTACTTGTATGCACCACTTTTCGGTGAGTAGTGCCAGTCGCCATCACCACGCATAACTATTACCACCATCACCACTAACACCACCACCATCACTTATACAAACACCAAACACTACTAACACCAACACCACTATCATCACCACCACTCCTAACACCACCACCACTGACATCACCACTAACACCACCGACATCACTAACACCAACACTTAACACCGACTCCTACCACCAACACCTACCACCACCACCATCTCCATCATCACCACCATCCCCATCACCACCAACACCAACAAACGTGAGGAGCA
>NC_134813.1:26633813-26638813 GCF_046742065.1 Oratosquilla oratoria
TGATGTCCCAGTCAGTGGACTCGGTTGCTGGAAGAGCCAGGACATGGTCGCCCTGTAGGGAGCGTAAGGTCTTTTATCTCCATTTTATCGACAATTAACTCTTTCTGTCGTGACAGCGTCCCCTCCACTGTTTATTGCCTCACTCCAATTCCTCCTCCTCCTCCTCCTCCTCCTCCTCCTCCTCCTCCTTCTTTTCCTCCCTCCTCATTTTCCTCCTCTTTCTGCTCTTCCTCCTCTTCCTCCTCATCTTCTTCGTCCTCCTCCTCATCCTCTTCGTCCTCCTCGCTTCCACTTCTTTCCTCCTCTCCTCCCTTCCCCTCTTTTCCCTTCCCCTCTCCTCCCTTTCCCTGTCATCCCTTCCCCTCTTGTCCCTTCCCATCTCTTCTGTCTTCCCATGCCCTCTCTTCCTCTTCCTTCTCTTCCTCTTTCCCTTCCCCTCTTTTCTATTCCCCTCTTTTTCCTTTCCAGCTCTTCTGTCTCCCCATGCCCTCTCTTCTTCCTCTTCTTCCTCCTCTTTGTGCTCTCCTCTCTTTCTCTTCCCCTCTCCTTGCTTCCCTTTTTTTCCTTCCCCTCTCTTCCCTTCCCAGCTCTTCTGTCTCCCCGTGCCCTCTCTTCCTCTTCCTTTTCTTCCTCCTCTTTGTGTTCTCTTTCTCTTCTCTCTTGCTTCCCCTCTTTTATCTTCCCCTCTCCTCCCTTCCCAGCTCTTCTGTCCCCCCGTGTCCTCTCTTTCTCCTCCTCTTCCTCCTCCCCTTCCTCCTCCTCCTCTTTGCGTCCTCCTCTCTTTCCCTTCCAGTCATCTTGCTTCCCCTCTTTTCTCTTCCCCTCTCCTCCCTTTCCAGCTCTTCTGTCTCCCCGTTCCTCCTCTTCCTCCTCTCATCTTCTTCCTCTTTGTGTTCTCTCTTTCTCTTCTCCTCTCCTTGCTTCCCCTCTTTTCTCTCCTCTCCTCCCTTTCCAGCTCTTGTGTCTCCCTGTGCCCTCAGTTCCTCCTCCCCGTTTCTCCTCTTCCTCCTCCCCGTTCCTCCTCTTCCTCCTCCCCGTTCCTCCTCTTCCTCCTCCCCGTTCCTCCTCTTCCTCCTCCCCGTTCCTCCTCTTCCTCCTCCCCGTTCCTCCTCTTCCTCCTCCCCGTTCCTCCTCTTCCTCCTCCCCGTTCCTCCTCTTCCTCCTCCCCCTTTCCTCCTCTTCCTCCTCCCCCTTTCCTCCTCTTCCTCCTCCCCCTTTCCTCCTCTTCCTCCTCCCCCTTTCCTCCTCTTCCTCCTCCCCCTTTCCTCCTCTTCCTCCTCCCCCTTTCCTCCTCTTCCTCCTCCCCGTTCCTCCTCTTCCTCCTCTCCGTTCCTCCTCCTCCTCCTCTCCGTTCCTCCTCCCCGTTCCTCATCTTCCTCCTCCCCGTTCCTCATCTTCCTCCTCCCCGTTCCTCCTCTTCCTCCTCCCCGTTCCTCCTCTTCCTCCTCTTCCTTCTCCCCGTTCCTCCTCTTCCTCCTCCCCTTCCTCCTCTTCTTCCTCATCTTTGCGTTCTCCCCCTGTACCGCGCGTTTTCCATTTCCCGTCCTATTGTTTTCCTTCCACAAGAACTTGCCTTTGTGTCCGCTTCCCAGAGTTTTTTTTTTCTTCTTTTTCTTTTATTTTATTTTTTCGTGTATTCCCTCCGTCCCCTTTCTCCCACACACAATTCTCTCCTCCTCCTCCTCCTCCATCCTCCTTCTCCTCCTCCTTTTTTTTCTTTTTCTTTTATTTTATTTTTTCGTGTATTAACTCAGTCTCCTCTCTCACACAGACAATTCTCTCCTTCCCCTTTCCTCCTCTTCCTCCTCCTCCTCCTCCTCTCCCCCTCCTCTTTTTGTTCCTCCTTCTCCTCTTTCTCTTCCTTCTCCTCCCCACCTTTCTGACCTCCACATTGTTCTGTCTTCCTCCTCCTCTTCCTCCTCCTCTTCCTCCTCCCCCTCTTTCCTTTCACTCATCCTTTGACTCATCCTTTGCTTTCCCTACCCTCCTCTCCTCCTCCCTACCTTCCTCTTCTCCTCCCTATCCTCCTCTCTTCTCCACCCTCCTCTCTTCCTCCCTACCCTCCTCTCTTCTCCACCCTCCTTTCTTCTCCCCCCTCTCCTCTCTTCTTCCCCACCCTCCTCCCTCCTCTCCACCTTCCTCTCCTCTTCCCCATCCTCCTCCCCACCCCCTCTCTTCTTCCCCACCCTCCCCCTCCTCTCCACCTTCCTCTCCTCCTCCCCACCCCCTCTCTTCTTCCCCACACTCCTCTCTTCTTACCAACACCCCTCTCTTCTTCCTCACCCTCCCCCTCCTCTCCACTCTCCTCTCCTCTTCCCCATCCTCCTCTCTTCCTCACCCTCCTCTCTTCTTCCTCACCCTCCTCCCCTCTCCACCTTCCTCCCCATTCAGCAGCCCAGGCTATTGGGAATTCCTTATTTCAGAGAATCCGAATATTGTCAATTCCCAATTTGAGAGAGAGAGATGTCGTTAAGTCTGTAACTATTTTTCGCAATTACTGATAAATCGAACCGACAGGACGCATTGGACCGAATTCAATAAAGCTTTCCGAACGAATTTGAAACCCGAAAAAAGAAAAAAATGTTAAAAAAAAAAAGAAAAAAAAAATTGGAATGTGAATCACTGAAACAAGTGATGTGTCCAACTGGTATAAACAAGGAATTGGTACGGGAATGGTTCGTTTATTGTCAAAGGATTGCTATATACCTGAACGAAAGCTTCTGGGGTTGAACGAAAACTTCTGCTCGTTGGACGAAATATTGTTGCGCTATTTGTACTGAAATATGGATGGATCTCTTTTTTTTTTTTTTTTTTTTTTTGCGTAGAATGTAACCATTTTCTTGGATCAACTTCACCGGTGGCAGGGTTCGAACCGCCATCCCTCGACCTTCGCTGCAAGTAACGACGCCCTAACCCGCTAAGCCAGCGAGCTTCCGTTATAGATTAGTAATCTTGCTAATTGTTGATACTAAAAAAAAATTTACCCGAATATTGGAGATTTTTTTCATTTTGAGATTCGTAATAGAACATAAGAACAGTGGAGGAGAAAGCAAGAGACCATAAGGCCTACACTAGGCAGTTCCATCACCATGACCACATGGAGAAAGTTATCTTAAAAAAAAAAAAAAAAAAAAAAAAAAAATCTTAAATGTAATGAATTTGTCCAATTTAGATCCATAGCTATGAGTCCTGTCCTGCTCTCTTGATATGATGACCTTGCATGCATCACCCACGTTGAAGCCCTTGACCCGTTTGAATACCTCTAATAGATCACCCACACACACTTCGTCTTTCCAGAGAGTGGAAGAAGAGAATTCTTTTAAAGTTTTCACTATTTGTGGAGTATGGCTGGGATGAATAGAATTGTCCGGCAGGAGCCAAAATTGACCAAATATCTGTTGATATAAAAAAAAAAAAAAGGACGGGATCAGTCAATATTAAAAAAATACTTTAAGTCAGGCCAGGTCATAAATACTGAAGATTTTTATAATGAATATTTTGGTCTCGTTACCTTTCATTTCGAAAAGTTGTCACTTGAAGGCAACTCCCCCCCCCAAAAAAAAAAAAAGCAAATAAACAAATAAACAAATAAATGGATTAATTATGTCAAAGTAATCTTATTCAGGAAAATTGGTGTGACATAAGCCGCTTTGTGGCAATTATTCCATGACACTTTACAAGATAAATGAATAAATATAAAAAATATATTAAATACATAAGATAAATAAAAATAGATTAATAGAAATAAGAAATAAAGATAAATGAAAACAAATGATAGAAATTTATAAGACTAAATAATGAATATATATACAATATATATATAATATATATATACATATATATATATATATATATATATATATATATATATATATATATATATAATCTTTTTCAACCACATAACTTTTCACTTTAATTCCATGTCATCACGATCGAGACTGACAATGAGCTCGACGGAGACATATGCGGAAACTGATACTTGGTAAACCCAAGGATTCGAACTCAGCTCAGACGTACCAAGTGAACAGTGACTCTAACCACTGCGCCATCAAGAGAGATAAAAGTTGAGCACAGTGTCATATATTTGTATGCTCGAGTTACATATACACGAATCTTATGCTCAACCCATCCCCGCTATGATAGTGCAATGGTAGTATGTACGCGTGGGTAAGTGTTATACACACACACTGAATGGTCCCCAGTGCAGATATTAATCTTTTTCAACCACATAACTTTTCACTTTAATTCCATGTCATCACGATCGAGACTGACAATGAGCTCGACGGAGACATATGCGGAAACTGATACGTAGTGAAGCCAAGGACTCGAACTCAGCTCAGACGTACCAAGTGAACAGTGAAAATCAAGCAAGGAGGGAAAGACAGAAGGAGGGAGAGGGAGAAAGAGAAAGAGGATGGAAAGAGAGGGAAAAAGAGAAGTGAGAGAGAAAGAGAGGAGAAGGGGGAGAGAGAGGGAAAAAGAGAGGAAGTGAGAGAGAGAAGGGAGAGGGACAAGAGAGGAAGTGAGAGAAAGAGAGAGAGAAGAAGGGAGAGATAGAGAGAGCTAGACACATTTTGAATCTGTTTTTGGGCGAAAACTTGAAGCGCCTCTTTGCGCCAGCGAGTTTGCCAAACTGGCAGTCAGTCAGCAAAGAGAACCACAAGGCAATCAGAGGTAACTGGGCGTCGTTGTTGTCGTCGTTTTGACTCCTTGCGACATCTCCTCCTCTTCTTCCTCCTCCTCTTTTTCCTCCACCTCCTCCGCGTCCTCCTCCTCCTCCTCCTTCTCTTCTTCCTCCTTCTCCTACTTCTCCCCCTCCTCCTCTTCTTCCTCCATCTTCTCCCCCACCTCCTCCTCCTCCCCCTTCTCTTCCTCCTCTTCTTCCTCTCTCTACTCCTCCTCTTCCTCCACCTTCTCCTCCTCCTCCTCCTGCTTCTCCTCCTCCTCCCCCTCCTCCTCCTCCTCCTCTTCCTCCTCTTCCTTCACCTCCTCCTCCTCCT
>NC_134813.1:26643813-26653813 GCF_046742065.1 Oratosquilla oratoria
GGAGGTGGTGGTGGTGAGTGTGGTGGTGGTGATGGAGGAGGTGTGGTGAGTGTGATGGAGGTAGTGGTGGTGATGGTGGTGTGGTGTGAGTGTGGTGGTGGAGGAGGTGGTGGTGATGGTGGAGGTGGTGAAAATAATGGAGGTGATTGGTGATGATGGTGAGTGTAGTGGTGGTGGTGATAGAGGTAGTGGTGGTGGTGAAGGCACTTGGAATGAGGAACGTTTTATTCCCAAACGATTGTTCAGTCGAAACGTTGGGGAAAACATTGCCTCGTGAGTTCCATGATATTGTCAGCTGTGCCTTTGTGTGTGTGTGTGTGTGTGTGTATGTACGTATGTATGACTGTGTGTGTGCGTGTGTGTGTGTGTGTGTGTGTGTACTTAGGTTCACCATGATCTTGGATCACATATTGGACTCGTGATCGACAGCTATTTCCCTCCCGAAAGAGAGCTCAGAGGTCATATATGACCGATCTATGGGGAATGCTGTGACCTTACACGCACACACATACACACACACACTTACACACACACACACACACTTACACACACACACTTACACACACACACACACACACACACACACACACACACACACACACACACACACACTCGCAGCATAGCGATACTGAAATGATTTCATCCCCGGGCGGGATTCGAACCCGGACCTCCGTAGTGGCAGCCGGGAACTCTAATCATTGCGCCACGTGTGTGTGTGTGTGTGTGTGTGTGTGTGTGTGTGTGTGTGTGTGTGTGCATTATGATGCAGCTCGCGTTTTGTTGACCTGATGATCAATACAATTCATGAGGACGCAGTTATTCAAACGCCCCCCCCCAGCCTCCCAGCCCCCCCCCCCCAGCAGCCCCCGCCGCCACTCGCGGGGCAGACGGAGGAGGAGGAGGAGGAGGAGGGAAGAGAGAAAGCGAGTAACGGCTGAAGAACACGCTAATTGGTTTGAAGGAAGAGAATTGAGAGGTGGAGGGTGAGGGTGAGCGGATGGGGATGGGTTGTGGAGGGGTCTGTTGAGCGCATTTGTGAGGAGGAGGAGGAGGAGGAGGGGAGGAGAAGAACAAAAGGAAGAGGAAGAGGTGCAAGAAGATGGAGTTCTAGTGGTGACAAAGGTAGAAAAGGGGAGGCCCAGTTCCGGGGACAGAGTATCTGTCTCTCGGGGCTGCACCGCTTGATGGAGGAGAAGGGAGGTCCCCTTCATGGGTTTCTTTCCTAACGTAACTACATAAGGCCTTTTGCAGACAGAAGCTTATATTAAAAGGATGAGGAGGAGGTGGAAGTAAAGATGGGGAGGAGGAACAAGAAGAAGATTAATAGGAAGAGAGAGAAGAAGAAAAATACGAAGAAAGAGAAGAAGAAGAAGAAGAAGAAGAAAAATACGAAGAAAGAGAAGAAGAAGAAGAGGAGGAGGAGAGTAATATGTAAGCAATGTGAATGTCGGTATAACGGTAGTGAGAGGGATAGGAATGCGGAGTGGCAGGGAGGGGAGGGGGAGGGGGCAAAGAGGCAGTGTACTGGACAGGTCCGTCGTCGTCGTCGTCGTCGTCGTCGTCTTCTTCTTCTTCTTCTTCTTCTTCTTCTTCTTCTTCTTCTTCTTCTTCTTCTTCTTCTTCTTCTTCTTCTTCTTCTTCTTCTTCTTCTTCTTCTTCTTCTTCTTCTTCTTCTTCTTCTTCTTCTTCTTCTTCTTCTTCTTCTTCTTCTTCTTCTTCTTCTTCTTCTTCTTCTTCTTCTTCTTCTTCTTTCTTCTTCTTCTTCTTCTTCTTCTTCTTCTTCTTCTTCTTCTTCTTCTTCTTCTTCTTCTTCTTCTTCTTCTTCTTCTTCTTCTTCTTCTTCTTCTTCTTCTTCTTCTTCTTCTTCTTCTTCTTCTTCTTCTTCTTCTTCTTCTTCTTCTTCTTCTTCTTCTTCTTCTGCTTCTTCTTCTGCCGCCGCCTCTGCTTCTTCTTCTGCCGCCGCCTCTGCTTCTTCTTCTGCCGCCGCCTCTGCTTCTTCTTCTGCCGCCGCCTCTGCTTCTTCTTCTGCCGCCGCCTCTGCTTCTTTTTCTGCCTCTGCTTCTTCTTCCTCGTCTTCTTCTTCTTCTGCCTCTGCTTCTTCTTCCTCGTCTTCTTCTTCTTCTTCTTCTTCTTCTGCCTCTGCTTCTTCTTCCTCGTCTTCTTCTTCTTCTTCTTCTTCTTCTGCCTCTGCTTCTTCTTCCTCGTCTAATTCTTCTTCTTCTTCTTCATCTTCTGCCTCAGCTTCTTCTTCTTCATCTTGTGCCTCTACTTCTTCTGCCTCAGCTTCTTCTGCCTCATTCTTCTTCTCCCCCTTCGTCTTCTCCTTCTCTTTCTTCTTCTCCCCCTTCGTCTTCTCCTTCTCCTCCTTCCTCTCCCCTTCATCATCTTCCTGTTCTTCCTCTCCCCCTTCATCTTCTTTTTCTTCTTCGTATTTTCCTTTTTTTTTTTGGGGGGGGGGGCTGGCACTCGGAAGTCGAGGGCATCGGCATCAGTACTCGGGAGGTCGCCATGAGGTTCCTTTGGAGGAGGAGGAGGAAGAGGAGGAGGAGGAGTCTTGAAGGCAAGAGAAGTCTCTTAATGGAGGAGGAGGAGGTGGTGGTGGTGGTGGTGGTGGTGGTGCTGGTTGTGGTGGTGGATATGGGGGTGGTTGGTATGGTGGTGGTATGCTAAAGAAATAGGACTGCATTTCGTCGACGATGGTAACCACCGCTTCTATCCTTGGGGGCCGTATTGACCTTGAAGAGGTTGATTCATGGAGAGAGAGAGAGAGAGAGAGATTTAAAGGAGAGTAGCGTCCAGTCATGCAGTGATGCTATGTAACTCTGGTCCGTAGGGAATTTTATTAAAGCTCTCCAAAAGGGTTGATTGCGTAAAAGTTATGTTGTCAGTACCCCCATACGGAGAGAGAAAGAGGTGGAGAAGGTGGGAGAAAGGGTGGAGATGGAGGGACGATACGGGGAGAAAGAAAGGGGTGGGAGGGAGAGAAAGAGAGAGAGAGAAAGGGAGATAGAGAGACAGAAAGGGAGAGTGAGGGAGGAGAGAGAGAGAAAGGGAGAGTGAGGGAGGGGAGAGAGAGAAAGGGAGAGTAGGGAGGGGAGAGAGAAAGGGAGAGTGGGGAGGGGAGAGAGAGAGAGAGAAAGGGAGAGTGGGGAGGGGAGAGAGAGAGAGAAAGGGAGAGTGGGGGAGGGGAAAGAGAGAAAGGGAGAGTGGGGGAGAGTGGGGGAGGGGAAAGAGAGAAAGGGAGAGTGGGGGAGAGAGAGAGAGAGAAAGGGAGAGTGGGGGAGGGGAGTGAGAGAAAGGGGGCGTGGGGGAAGGGAGAGAGAGAAAGAGAAATAAAAGGGAGAGTGGGGAAGGGAGAAAGAGAGAGAGAGAGAGGAGAGGAGGGTCTTGGTTGCGTGGGAACCCGACATAGCGAGCGAGCGAGCGAGGGTCCGCTAGCCTTGTTTCAGTTCTTGTTATTGTTGCCGCGATCTACTCCAAGAAGTAGTAGTAGTAGTACTCTCCGATCCATAACAGAAGACTCTACAGCCACTGACCCAGAAGGAGCCTAGATTTTTCCTTCCCCTCCTCTTCCTCCTCCTCCTCCTCCTCTTTCCTCCTCCTTTTCCTCCTTTTCCTTCTCTTTCACCACCTCTTTCCCTTCCTCCTCCTCACCCTCATTTTCCTGTCCCTCCTTCTCCTCCTCTTTCTTCTCTTCCGTCTTCTTCTCTTCCTCCTCCTCTTGCTTCCTCTTTCCTCCTCTTTCCCCACCTCTTTCCCCTCCTCCTCCTTCCCCCTCATTTTCCTGCCCCTCCTTCTCCTCCTCTTCCTTCTATTCCGTCTTCTCCTCTTCCATTTATTCCGTCTTCTCCTTTTCCTTCTCTTCCTCCTCCTCTTGCTTCCTCTTTCCTCCTCTTTCACCACCTGTTTCCCCTCCTCCTCCTCCTCCCCCTCATTTTCCTGTCCCTCCTCTACCTTCTATTCCTCTTCTCTTCTTCCTTGTCTTCCTTCTCCTCCTCTTCCCTCTACTCGTCCACCTTTTTATCCTTCTACCCTTCTTTATTTCCCTTTTTTTTTTCTCCTTAAATATTCTGGGTTACAGGTGGGCTTCGATGCCAATTATCTTTTCCAAGCCTCCATCATTTCGCTCTGTCCATCTTTCGTTCCACCGAGAGGCTCTAGAACTCGCTTCCTCACCCCAGACTCCTTCCCACGGCGCCGGGAATTATTCTTTGGTATCATGGGTGGTTGTGCACTACAAGATGATAAATACATAGATAAATAGATTAATAAAACACACACACACACACACACACACACACACACACACACACACACACACACACACACACACACACACCTCTTAGTTTAGTCTCTACAATTCCCATTATGTCTGGTTTTTCTTCTAGCAGGTAATCATTGAGCTCGTTCAGTCCTGAAATTAACCCGTCGATGTTAGTAAAGTAAAAATGGCCTATACTAACATCGACGGATTAATTTCAGGACTGAACGAACTCAATGATTACCTGCTAGAAGAAAAACCAGACATAATGGGAATTGTAGAGACTAAACTAAGAGGTGAAATACCATCCATCGATATTGGACAAGGACTATATTATTACTGGATAAAAAACAGGGACAAGAAACAGGAAGGTGGAATCATGTTCTTGGCCAAGAAAGACTTGAACGTGGCAAAAATTGCGGAGGGCAAAGGTAATTTTGAACTGATCATGATAAAAGTCGAAGACAAGATTAAGAAAAGTAGAAAGTTTGTGGTGGCCTATGTGCCCCCAAAAACGAACGCTTGGAAGGAGAACGAACATACAAAAATGCTAGAAGATACAAGGAAATCATTAAATGAGATACTAATGGGCAGGGGTAATCTGGTAATTATGGGGGACTTCAATTGCAAAGAAATTTGTTGGGAAAACATGACAGTGCGAGGAGGAGACAACTTGTGGGGTAATGTACTGCTGGACATGACCATAGAATACACAATGACCCAATGGGTCAATGAAAACACCAGATACAGAAACAATGAAGAGCCGTCGAAACTAGATTTGATATTTACAACAGAACCTGAAATTGTGGATAAAATCCAATACATGACACCAATTGGAAAGTGACCATATACTCATTGAAACTGAACTAAAGGAAGAAATAGACATGGAGAGAAATGAGAAGCATAGGAAAGGAAGATTGATGTACAACAAAACGGACTTTGCAAAACTAAAGAATTTCTTCCAAAATGCAAACTGGGAAAAATTCTACATAGAAGAGACAAAAGTGGAAGAGAAATGGAATATATTGATGAAAAATTACAATGAAGGGGTAAACAGGCATGTACCAAGACAGAAGCGAGAGTGTATATTAAATGTTGGTTCAACAAAAGATGCAGTGAGGCAAAAGACAGAAGGGACAGAGCTTGGAAAAGTTGGAGAAAAGATAAAAAACCTAAAAAATGGCATATTTATATAAACTATAGAAATGAGTATGTCAAATTGGATACCAAGGAGGTAAAGAAGGAAGGATCCGAAAAAGATTTGGGTGTAATTATCACAAACGACTTGTCCTATGACAAACAGATTAACAAAATTGTCGGGGAGTCTTACAACTTGCTAAGATCAATAAAAGTGGCATTTGCATACTTGGACGAGGACATGATAAAAAAATATTGGTTACATTGATAAGGCCTAGACTAGAATATGCGGCGACATTGTGGTCACCCAGTACCAAAAAGAATATAAAGAAAATAGAAAGAATCCAGAGAGCAGCAACAAAAATGGCACCTACACTTGCAAACTTATCATTTGAAGAGAGATTGGCTAAACTGGAGTTACCGACGCTGGAGCAAAGAAGAGAGAGAGGTGACCTACTGACCATCTGGAAAATCATGAAAGGCATAGAGAGACTCGATAGAGAGGACTTACTAAACTGGGACAAGAGAAGCACAAGAGGGCATGGAAAGAAAATCAAGAAACATAGCTACAGAAGAGAACTGAAGAAAAGCATTTTTCCACATAAGAGTAGTGGACACTTGGAACAAACTGGACAATGAAATAGTATGTGCAAAAACCATTCATGAGTTCAAAAGCAAACTAGACACTGCGAGATACAAAGGCGGAACATCACGAGCATAGCTCCCCTTCCCGCAAAATACAACTAGTTAAATACACACACACACACACGACTCGATGGCGCAGTGGTTAGAGTTCCCGGCTGCCACTACGGCGATCCGGGTTCGAATCCCGCCCAGGGCTGAAATGATTTTAGTATCGCTACGCTGCGGGTCGTTACTCCAGCTCTCGTGGGCGGGGAGTTGTGTGTGTGTGTGCGCGTGCAAGGTCACAGCATTACCCATAGATCGGTCATATTGTATTTGAGCTCTGAGCTCTCTTCCGGGATCCAAGACCATGGTGAATCGCACACACACACACACACACACACACACACACACACACACACACACACACACACACACACACACACACACACACGGGGACAACGGAAATTGTTTGGTTTGTGTTGTCGACCTGCCTTGTTTGTTTTTGTTTGTTGAGGAGTTGTTTGGCCCTGACCCAAAGTTCCTCTCGACAAAGGGTAACCTCGTGAATAGTTTGTGTTCAGGACTCTCTCTCTCTCTCTCTCTCTCTCTCTCTCTCTCTCTCTCTCTCTCTCTCTCTCTCTCTTCCTCTCTCGCTCTCTCCTCTCTTTCTCCTCTCTCTCCTCTCTCCCTCTCTCTTCGCCCTCTCCTCTCCCTCTCTCCTCCCTTCCTCTCTCTCTCCTCTCGTCTCTTCCTCTCCCTCTCTCTCCGCCCTCTCCTCTCTCTCTCCTCCCTCGCTCCCTCTCCCCTCTCTCTCCTCCCTCGCTCCTCTCTCTCTCTCCTCCCTCGCTCCTCTCTCTCTCTCTCTCTCCTCCCTCGCTCCTCTCTCTCTCTCTCTCTCCTCCCTCGCTCCTCTCTCTCTCTCTCTCCTCCCTCGCTCCTCTCTCTCTCTCTCTCTCTCCTCCCTCGCTCCTCTCTCTCTCGGGGTGATATTATAGATGTGTTTAATTGTGTCAAGGGCTTTAACAATGGTGATGCAGACAAGGCCGTCATATTGAGACGAACAGGGCAGGACTCGCAGTGATTGGCTTAAAGTGGACAACTTTAGATTTAAGAAGGAAATAGGCAAGAATTGCTTTACCAATAGAATGGTCAACGAATGGAATAGACTTAGTTAACCATGTAGTTAGTGAGCGCTGAAACTATCGGTTAATTGAAGAGATTAGAGAATTTTCTGGATGGATAGGTGCTCTCTGGTATCTTCCAGGCTCCCTCATTCTTATATTTCTCTCTTTCTCTCTTTCCCCCCTCTTGCTCTCATTCTTTGCCCCCCCCCCTCTCTCTCTCTCTCTCTCTCTTTTTTTTTCTTCATCTCATTCTTTGTCCCCCCTCTCTCTCTCCTCTCTCTCTCTCTCTCTCTCTCTCTCTCTCTCTCTCTCTCTCTCTCTCTCTCATCTCATTCTCTCTCTCTCTCTCTCTCTCTCTCTCTCTCTCTCTCTCTCTCTCTCTCTCTCTCTCTCTCTCTCTCTCTCTCTCTAAGTGAAAATCTATCTGACAGAAGAGAGGAAGGCAACTACCAATAGTCAGAGGGTGCTAGTCGACTACTTTAAGCGCTTGACCACCGCGACTACACACTTTTTTTATTTTATTTTATTTTATTTTATATATTTTTTGAGGGGGAGGGTAAAATTACGTGTTGACATAACCTCCACTCCCCTCTTTTTTTTTTCCCTCATTCTCTCTCTCTCTCTCTCTCTCTCTCTCTCTCTCTCTCTCTCTCTCTCTCTCTCTCTCTCTCTCTCTCTCTCTCTCTCTCTCTCTCTCTCTCTCTCTCTCTCTCTCTCTCTCTCTCTCTCTCTCTCTCTCTCTCTCTAAGACAGCGTGACCGGGCTGATCGTTTTGAGATGGGCTTATAACTTTTCCGGGACGGCAAGTTATCCTTAAACTTTAGTATATAAAAAAAAAAAAAAAAAAAAAAAAAAATTATCCCAACTGCGGCTTCATCATCTCTTATAAAGGAGACCTCGAAGTCTTCAGCTTCCGCCTCTGGCTGCTGAGGCTCTTCGGGAGGTTTAGTAGGGCCAACTGGACACACCCGTGGGATTTCCATGAACATGACCGGTTATATGGCATCGTACGTTGGGGAGTGTGCATGGGAAATTGTTGTAGATATTATCATATATATATATATATATATATATATATATATATATGTATATATATATATGATTCGGTTTGACGTCGCGAACTCCCCCTATCAGGAGGCAAGGACGATGTCCCTTACAGAAGATTTTGTAGCGTGGAATTGAACCACCCTTGGTCCAACTCGCTGGCGGCAGCGTTTGAACTGTCGTCACCTCGCCCTCTGCCCCAAGTAGCGACGCTCTGATCCAGTAAGCCAGCGAGCGTCTATATATATATATATATATATATATATATATATATATATATATATATATATATATATATATATATATATAAAGACAAGTTTAAGAATAATTTGTTGACCCAGAGAAGTTACCAGACCATTTCAAGAACGATCATCCTGGAGCCATTTGTTCTCCGCTTCATTGTAAAATGATAAAGCGTTTGACGCTTCCGTGACACCATCTGTACAGCGGAGCACAATTTTAAAGGGATTTTGGTCTCCGCCTCTCCATTAAAGAAGTCCATGATTGGAACGCGCGCGCGCACACACACACACGCGCGCGCCCGCTCGTAAAACCACACGTACAAACATACGTAGAAACACACACACGCGCGCGCGTGCGTAAAACCACACGTACAAACACACACACACACACACACACACACACACACACACACACACACACACACACACACACACACACACACACACACACACACACACACACACACACATGTACAAACACACACATACGTACAAACACACACACGCACACACACACACAAAACACACGTACAAACACACAACAATGAAAGAATGGACATTATTTTCAAGGATGACCTTATTGTCAAAAGACAAAAAATACGAACAAAAGTGTTTGAAGGAAGAAAACAGTGAAGGGTGTAAAGAAACATAATTTTCCGTAGATATGTCGTAATTTAAATAGTAAAGCACTATTGGGAAATATAGAATATAGTCAGTCAGCGTAAATTGATTAAAAACTTAAAGTAATAATAATAATAATATATATATATATATATATATATATATATATATATACATTTTAACAACCTCAACGCACTTTAATGATGGCTTAGAATTAAAGTACGTTGCGGTTGTTGAAACGTATATCTAATCACTGGGACCCATTCAGTGTTGTACATATATATATATATATATATATATATATATATATATATATATATATATATATGATATAAATAAAAGAAAAACTTGGAACCAGAGAGACGGGGCACTAAGAGTGTAGACCTTATTTTACATTAAGATACGGTGAGATAAATACACATGCACACAAACGTCATGCACAAGTTCTATTTTTATCTCTGACGTCATTCAATGGCTGATGACGTGACGACATGACGTCGAGTCGGCTTTGTTTACGTCACGTGAGGATGATTCATGAATGAATGAATACATGAATCCCTCTATTGAAATGAATATCTTTGTATGCCTGCCGTTTCTAGGGAATTACACTAAGAAGTTGTTTGTCGTGTTAACTAGAGTCAATAGGGGATTTAGTGTTTCGTCGTCTTTAACCAGCGTTTCTATCCTTGGGGACAATAGTATCGTACCGGAGATGTGGATTCATAGAGGAGTTGACTAAGGAGGGATAGTGCAAGCTAAAAGCGATATATATATATATATATATATATATATATATATATAATATACATATATATATATATACAGTATACACAAATTTATCAACCACAATTCACTTTAATTCTAAGCCATCAACACCGAGAAACTCGAGGAGGCATACATGCAGAAATTATATTTTTATTTGTAATTACATCATTTTATGTGCT
>NC_134813.1:26661313-26678813 GCF_046742065.1 Oratosquilla oratoria
CCTCTCTTCCACTCTCTCCCACTCTCCCCCTCTCTCCCACTCTCCCCCTCTCTCCCACTCTCCCCATCTCCCCCCACTCTCTCTCCCCCACTCTTCTCTGCTTTCTCCCTTTGTTTCTCCCTCTCTTTACCTCACCCTCTCTCATTCTCTTTCCCCCCTCCCCCCTCTCTCCCCTTTTCTCCCCCCTCCCCCCACGGCAGACGCCAGGTTTCATTTGTTTCCCGTGACGAGCCACGTGGTGGGTCGCCCGTCGCCAGATGGAGCTCTTGGCTCCTGAAGGAGTTGTCGCCGTGGGCGGCGGCGATCGTCGTTCTCGGTTTCCTCCTCCTCCTACTCCTCCTCCTCCTCCTCCTCCTCCTCCTCCTCCTCCTCCAAGGTGGTTTTCGGACGTGAGTGTTCACCTCTCTCCAGACCAAGAGGAAGCGAAATAAAGACTCTCTCTCTCTCTCTCTCTCTCTCTCTCTCTCTCTCTCTCTCTCTCTCTCTCTCTCTCTCTCTCTCTCTCTCTCTCTCTCTCTCTCTCTCTCTCTCTCTCTCTCTCTCTCCATCCCTCTCTCTCTCCATCCTTCTCTCTTTCTATTCCTCTCTCTCTCTCTCTCCCTCTCTCTTCCATATCTCCTCCCCCTTTACCCTTCCTTTCTTACTTCTCACCTTTCCCCACCATCTTCTCGCCCTCCCTCTAAAACATGCCTCCTCTCTCTCTCTCCCTCCCTCCTCTCTCTTTCTCCCCCTTCCCTCCTCTTTCTTTCACCCCTACTCTGTTCTCCCTTTAAACCCTCCCTCCTCTCTCTCTCTCTCCCCCGCCCTCCTCCTCCTCCTCCTCCTCCTCCTCCTCCTCCTCCTCCTCCCAGCACAATTCAGGACGATCCGAGGCGGGGGTGGGGGTGGGGGTGGTCACATGGGGGTAAGTCTTCTTTCTCTTGTTTTCCGGGCTGGAATGGACTGGATTACGAGCTTGGACAGGGTCTCGGGCGTGTTTGCGTGTGTGCCTGTATGTGTGTGTGTGTACATGTGCGTGTGTGCCTGTGTGTGTGTACATGTGCGTGTGTGCCTGTGTGTGTGTGTGTGTGTGTGTACATGTGCGTGTGTGCCTGTGTGTGTGTGTGTGTGTGTGTGTGTGTGTGTGTGTGTGTGTGCATGTGTGTGGGTGTGTGCCTGTATGTGCGTGTGTGCCTGTATGTGCGTGTGTGCCTGTGTGTGTGTGTGCATGTGTGTGGGTGTGTGCCTGTATGTGCGTGTGTGCCTGTATGCGTGTGTGCCTGTGTGTATGTGTGTGTGTGTGGGTGTGTGTGTGTGTGCATGTGTGCGTGTGTGTGTATACGTATGTGTAGAAGTGGACAGTATATGTGTATGTTCATGCATATGTAAGTAATTGTGTGTGTGCGTTTGTGAATGAGAGAGATTTACTATGATTTTGGATCACGTGTTGGACTTGTGATCGGTTATTACCCTTCCGGATGATATATAAGCTCAGGGATCATATATGGTCAGATCTATCGGTAATTCTGTGACTTTACACATACATGCATGCATACATACATACCTACACGTACACAAACACACACACACTTCCTTGCCCACCGGGGTTGGAGTGTCGGCTCGCAGTGTAGAGATGCTGAATTCTCTTCAGCCCTGGACGGGACTCGAACTCGGATCGCTGAATTAGTGGTCGAGAGATGTGCCACTGCTTGTATATACACACATAAGTGCACACATTTACACATACGCATGTATACACACGCATATGTAGTATGCACATATCTGCGTGCCTCGGATCCGTTAGGGGTGTAGTTAAGGTCACTAAGATATCGATTGTAGCTTATGTCACTTGTCTCTTATGTATAGGGGAGGGGATAGGGAAGGGAAGAGGGAGGGAGGGAAAGAGAGAGAGGGAGGGAAGGAGAGAGAGTAGAGAGAGAGAGAGGGAAGGAGAGAGGTTTTTTTTTTCGTTTTAGTCGTATTTTATTTTATTTTATTTTCTCTTCTTTTCTTATCCCCTTTGCCTCTGCATTTTTTATTTGCTTTTCGTGTTTTCGTTTTTTTTTTCGTTTTCATCTCTTACTTTTCTTGTGTATTGATAATGAGGTATTAAAGGGGTTCCCTCCAGCTGAATAAAATCGCATGGCGGCACACACAGTTAGATATGTCGGGCTAATTGTAGCCACCGAGAGGGCTAATGGAGGTGGATTTCGACCGTCTGGAGCGAGGGGCTCAGTAGACCCCCCCTTCGGGTGATTAAAATCGCCTGGCGACATCCAGTGACCACCGATTTTGGACCGTCTTGGGTCACACTAGGTAGTGACCACGATGTGACCTGACATTGTTCGACAACCTCGCCCTATTTTTTATGGTTTTATATTTTTATTCGTTTTTATTTGATTTATTTTTATTTTATTTTTATTTATTTATTTATTTTTATTTTTTTATCGTCGCTAGTATTTTTTCAATTTCTTTATATCGTCGCCTTTAATTTCTTCCTTTGTTTCGTTTTTTTTTTTTTTCTGAATTAATTTTGAGTTTTTACTCGCCAAGGGCTTCCTTTTGTTAGTCCATTGTTGTTGCTTAAATTTTAGAAGCGTGACACAAAACAACGAATACACACACACACACACACACACACACACACACACACACACACACACACACACACACACACACACACACACACACACACACACGCCCAAGGCTGAAATATTTTCAGTATCGCTGCGCTGTGAGCCGTTACTCCAACTCTTGTGGGCAGGGAGTTGGGTGTGTGCGTGTGTGTGTGCGTGTAAGGTCACAGCATTACCCATAGATCGGTCATATATGAGCTCTGAGCTCTCTTCCGGGAGGATAGTAGCTGTCGATCACGAGTCCAACACGTGATCCAAAACAATGGTGAATTACAGAGAGAGAGAGAGAGGAAGGGGATAGAAGAGAGTTTGAGAAAGACAAATAGAAAAAAAGTTGCGGGAAAGATGAGAGAGAGAGAGAGAGAGAGAGAGAGAGAGTGGTGAGGACACTCACATACATTGTATCGACATCATATGACCATGGAATTAGCCCCCCAGCTGTGTATTTACCGGTGGGGGGGGGCTTTCCTCGTCCCTGATCTTGTTTACCTGGCCCCGGAGGGGGGGTAGGGGGGGAAAGGGGTTGTGGAAGGGGGCGTTGGCCTCAGCACCATCTTATCTCTCTCTCTCTCTCTCTCTCTCCCTCTCTCTCTCGGTCTCTCTCTCTGTATTATATATATATATGTATATGTGTATATATGGGTTCTTAGTGATTTTTAATTACATATGTGCCACAACATTTTGTCAAAGTGATATATATATATATATATATATATATATATATATATATATCACAGGTGAGAAATGTAGTAACACATTTATAAATCACAACTAACACCACAGTCGGACGAAAGAAAGAGTTGCGTAAGCGGAACTATATATTTCGATTGCTACCTGCAATCCTCTTCAGTAGTACAAAGTGGCAGGGAGGAGGCTATCTTAAGTAGCAACCTCTTACAAAAGAAAGGGAACACGAGAAAATACAGAACATCACTGCCCCAACCCTAGTTGACCTGAGGCTGACACGAGGTCGGGTCAGGGGGAGGGGGAGGAAGCTTGTTGACAATATATATATATATATATATAATATATATATATATATATGTATATATATATATATATATGTAATATATACGCGTAGTCTGACGAGGGAGTGGGTGATGGTGGGAGGTGCGGGAGACGGGTGGTCTGTCTGTCTGAGACAGGTGCCGCCGCCATTCAGTCTGCGACCCCTGTCCCACGATGCGGGTTCTCCATTTGCACGCCAAGTGGGTTCTGTCAAGGCCCGGCCACTGCCTCTCCTCTCCTCTCCTCTCCTCTCCTTCGCTGAGCCCCTCGACAGGAACCCCCCCTCCCCCACGTCCCCATGCTGGGGTCGCCGGGGGCCCGAGGCATCTTCAGAAGGGGACCACGGACCGGAAGTCGGTGTCAGGTCGTGGATGCCAAGCGATTTTATTCAGTGTTGGAGTGAGGCATCGCTTGCACGAGTTTTGATTACAATGGGTTACGGGCAGTGTGTGTCTTAGGGGGGTAGCTGTGTGTGCGTAGTTTAATATAGATGAGTTTGTCTAGATTCTAGTTCGTATCCCTCTGTCTCTCTCCTCCCGTCTCTCTCTCTCTCTCTCTCTCTCTCTCTCTCTCTCTCTCTCTCTCTTTTTTGTCGTTCTCACTCTCTTTTACTCTTTCTCTCATTCTATCTTTCTCACCCTTTTACTGTCTTTCTCTCTCCCTCCCACTCTTCCTCTCTCTCTCTCTCTCTCTCTCTCTCGCAGTTTCAGCTGTTGCCTCGTCACGGGTTATTGCATTTAAATATGTTCCTTCCATGTAATGAATAGGTTAGTGAATGAATGAATAAGTGAGCGAATAAATGAATAAAATACTTAACTGATGGAAAGGCTTACTAAAACGCTTGAATGTAGGTAAGATATATGCTCTCTCGGTCACTCTCTCCTCCCTTTTCTATTCTCTCTCTCTCTTTCTCTCCCCTCTCTCTCTGTCCCTCCCTCCCTCTCTCTCCCCTTCTCTATTTCTTTCTATTTCTCTCTCCCCCTCTCTCTCTGTCTCTCTCTCCCTTTCTCTCTCACTCTCTCTCTCACTCTCAGTCTTTCTCAATGATTTTTTTCTTCGTAAATACATGAACTAGAGATGACGCATTGACCGCAGCTAAGCGACTCCTGGGGTGAGCCTTAAATAGGACTAGGAGGGGCTTTTTTATGATCGAAACAAAAACGAACAAATCCCCGAAGACGTCACCTTTGCCCTATGTGCTCGGACAGCTCGGGCGGGTGAGTCAGCGGGGTTCGAACCTGGGTCTAGGTATCGTGAGATGCGGACGAAACCAACACTCCACGCCGGCAAGGATATATAGAGTTTGTGAAGTGTGACGGAAGGCTTAATTGAGTCAACTGAGAGGCTAACCAGCGACCTTGTTGTGACGCCATCAACTAAGTTATGACGTCATTGTTATTCTGACGTCATAATATGTTATATCAATTCGGATATGATGTCATTGTTCTGCCTGACGTCATTATATGTGATGTCATCGTCCCCAAGAGGTTGTGACGTTGTGTCAACACGAACTGTGGTTTCCTTGGAGGCTTGCGGGCGCTGGATGACCTTAGGGTACTGGCCGACAGTGCCATGGTAGGTTTGGTGGTGGTGATACAGGTTATGGAAATGGAGGTGAGAATGGTCCTGGTGATGGTGGTAGGGAGGGTGGTGGTGCGCTCTCTCTCTCTCTCTCTCTCTCTCTCTCTCTCTCTCTCTCTCTCTCTCTCTCTCTCTCTCTCTCTCTCTCTATCTCTCTTTTTCTTTCACTCTTTCTCTCCCTGTCTTGTTCTCTCTCTCTCTCTCTCTCTCTCTCTCTCTCTCTCTCTCTCTCTCTCTCTCTCTCTCTCTCTCCCCGTGGAGAGTGGGGTAGGGTAGGGGTGGGGTGGCTTACAAGTTTTAAAACCTGTTGACGTCTGGGGGATTACCTGTTTTGTCGTGGGTGTCATCGTCACCCAGCCGCGAAGGAACTTCTCCTCCCCCTTCTCCATCTCCCCTCCCCTCCCCCTACACAAGGAGTTATCATGGCTGGCTTGGCTTGGGCAATGTTCTTTGCTTGTAATAACTACTACAGTGAATTTCACTTGTGAGTTCTACATTGGCTTTCACTTAAATATACTATAGTGGCCTTCACTTATAAGTACTACAGTAGCCCTCATTTGTAAGTACTACAGTGTCCTTGCCCTATAAGTATCACAGTGGCCCTCACTTGTAAGTACTACAGTGGCCTTCACTTATAAGTAACACACTAGCCCTCATTTGTAAGTACTATAGTCCCCTTGCCCTATAAGTATTACAGTGACCCTCGCTTGTACAACAGAAACCTTCACTTGTAAGTACTACAGTGAAATTCATTGGGCTTCACTTGTAAGTACTACACTGTCCTTCAACTCGGAAGTATTCAATTTATCATTGTCATGATCACGTTTATAATTTTCTTATTTAATCTTATTTTATTGTGTGTGTGTGTGTGTGTGTGTGTGTGTGTGTGTGTGTGTGTGTGTGTGTTGAGCACGCGTGTGTAAGTGTGTGATTCACCTTGGTTCACCTTGGTCTTTGGATCACGTGTTGGACTCGTGATCGACAGCTATATCCCTCCCGGAAGAGAGCTCAGAGCTCGTATGACGGGTCTATGGGTAATGCTATGACCTTACACGCACACACACACCCAACTCCCCGCACACGAGAGTTGGAGTAACGACTCGAAGCGCAGCGATACTGAAATAATTTCAGCCCCGGGCAGAATTCGAACCAGGTACCGCCGGCACCGCCGTACTGACAGTCTGGGACTCTACCAACCGCTCCACCGTGTGTATGGGTGTGTGTGTGTGTATGTGTTGAGCACGCGTGTGTATGTGTGTGTATGAGTGTGTGTGTGTATGTGTGTGTGTGTGTGTGTGTGTGTGTGTGTCGCGTGCTTGCTCCCGCTTGCCTGCATCTTGCCTTTGGCCTGAGGGGGGGGAAATATTGCCTGGACCGGAACAAAAATGGCTTTGGGAGTTTTAGGGGAAAGACTCCATTATAGTTCGTAAACAAAGCACAGCTTCCAAGTTTTGGCGGGTTTTTATTTTGGTCTGGTTTTCGCACGACAAAACCCCCACCCCACCCCACCCCACTCCCACCAAATTTTTCGTGTCTGAACGTGTTCCTGTTCCATTTGTTTGTATTTATTTGTTTATGTATTTGTGTATTTTATTTATGTATTTATTTATTTATTGTTTATTGTATATTTGCTTTGCTCGACCCTTCTTTGGAATATAATTATTGGTTATGAAAATATTGGTCGATTTGACACACGGCCATTTCGGTCAATTGATGAGAACACCTCTCTCTCTCTCTCTCTCTCTCTCTCTCTCTCTCTCTCTCTCTCTCTCTCCTCTCTCTCTCTCTCTCGTATGTGTGTATGTTTTATGGTGTATTTGATAAGTATTAATTTATTTGTTTTATTTATTTATTTATCTATTTATGTATTTATTTATGTATTTATTTATGTAGATTAGCGTCCCGCTCGGCGCGAATTAAAATTCAATCCCATACTGAGCTGTATACGGTTTTGGGAGAGAGAGAGAGAGAGAGAGAGAGAGAGAGAGAGAGAGAGAGAGAGAGAGAGAGAGAGAGAGAGGGAGAGAAATAAAAATCCTTATTGTTTGTTCAAACCAGCAAGACAGTAGGCCTAACGCTCTGTGTGTATTCTCAAGAGTACTTTTGTGTGTGTGTGTGTGTGTGTGTGTGTGTGTTTTCTTATACTCAGCTTTGTATTACATAGATTGTAGCTGGGGAACTGTGGTAATGGAGAATTGGGGCACGCGCGCCTGTGTGTGTGATTCACCATGGTCTTGGATCACATGTTGGACTCGTGATCGATAGTTACTACCCTCCCAGATGAGAGCTCAGAGCTCATGTATGACTAATCTATGGGTAATGCTGTGACCTGACACACATACACACTCACCCCCAACGAGAGTTGGAGTAACAACCTGTAGCGCAACGATACTAAAATTATTTCAGCCCTGGGTGGGATTCGAACCCGGACCTCCGTAGTGGCAGCCGGGAACTTTAACCACTGCGCCACGAGGTGTTTATAGTGAAAGCTTGTCTTTTGCATTTCGTTGACTATTTTCAGTCCGTCAGTGTGTGGTTTGTTTGTCTGTTCACCTGTGAGGTTTGTGAATGGGTTCGCCTCCTACGGCCGGAGCCGCCATCGACGTTCTTTCAACGTCCTCCTCACATCATCCCTCATTCACTAACTCTCTTCTCTCTTCCTCGTCTTCCTCTTCCTCCTCTTACTCGTTCTCTTCCCCCTCCCCCTCCTCCTTGGCCTCGTCCTCCTTCTCGTCCTCCTCCTCCTCCTCCTGCTCCTCCTATTCCTCCTCGTTCTCCTCTTCCCTCCTCCTCCTCGTATTTCTCCTGCTTCTTCTCCTCCTCCTCCTCGTTCCTGTTCTCCCCTTCCCATCTTCCTCATCCTCCTCGTCCTCCTCCTCCTCCACCTCTTTCTCTTCCCCTTCTTCCTTCTCCTCCTCTCGCAACCTGGCAACTTTAATGAAATTGAGGTACAAACGCTCGTGTTGACGTAAGGGAAATCAATTGCACATTGAACGACTTGTGGGTTGGTTGCGCACATTGAGACTTGGAATTCCGATTGCTTTGCCCCATAACCAACGCTTCTATCTTTAGGGACAGAGAGAGTTTGGGAACGGGTCTGTTGATCTTTTAAAGCTGCTCCGTGACTCGGGTCCATAGGGGCGTCACTAAGAAAATTGAGGGGGGGTAGTCGGAGTGACACACCTGCAGAGGACGTTGCGTTGGCTAGTAGTTAACCCTCACAATGTTGCGGAATCCTTATGGACGCGAATCACGCTACATTTCATTATTATTATTATTATTATTATTATTATTATTATTATTATTATTATTATTATTATTATTATTATTATTATTATTATTATTTTTTTTTTTTTTTTTTTTTTTATACCAGAAGTGGTGGCGATGGTGGTATTGGTAGTAGTGGTAGTAACTGATAGTGGTAATGATACCAGTAGCAGTGGTGGTAATGGTAGTAACCGGTGGTGGTGGTGGTAGTAATATTAGTGGTGGTGAGAGCGAAGCTTGTTCAAATGAACCTTAAGAAAACATTTAAATATAAACGATATTGATGATGGTGATGATAATGATGATCATCATCGCCATCATTCTCTCTCTCTCCTCTTTCTATTCCTCTTTCTCTCTCTCTGTCTCTATCTCTCTCTCATACACACACACACACACACACACACACACACACACACACACACACAGTTAAGTTGGTGAAGAACTTTTGCAACAAGTTAGCTTGGAGGACATGTATGTAGTTCTTGCGCTTCTGCTGCTGCTGCTGCTGTTGCTGAAGCTGTTGTTGGCAGCTGTCATGCCGTGTATGCAGCTTCGATGTCGTGCAGCTTCTCGTAACAGCAAATGTGTCCCACCCCTCCCTCCTCTCTCCTCTCTCTTCTCCCTTCTCCTTCTCCTTCTCTCTCCCTCTCTCTCCCCCTCTCTATTTCTCTCTCTTACCTTCCCTCTCTCCCCTCCCCTCCCCCCTCTCTCTCTCTCTCTCTCTCTCTCTCTCTCTCTCTCTCTCTCTCTCTCTCTCTCTCTCTCTCTCTCTCACTCTGTCTCTCTCTCTCTCTCTCTCTCTCTCTCTCTCTCTCTCTCTCTCCTACACTCTCTCCCCTCTCTCCTACCCTCCCTCTCTCTTACTCTCCCTCTCCCCACCCCCCCTCTCTGTCTACCATTCTGTTTCCCTTCCACTTTCCATCTCTTACCCCCCTCTCCCTCTCTCTCTTTCCCTCTCTCTCTTTCCCTCTCTCTCTCTCTCTCTCTCTCTCTCTCTCTCTCTCTCTCTCTCTCTCTCTCTCTCTCTCTCTCTCTCTCTCTCTCTCTTCCCTCCCTCTCTCTTTCTCTCTCAGCTGTTGCTTATTAAACGATAATCTCCTTCATGTTCGTAATTTACTGATATTTTTGGAACTTCTTTTCGTTTACATTCATTCATTCATTCATTCGTAATTCATTTATTCATTCGTAATAGATGACGGTCAAGCAGGTATAATGTCCCTAAGCTTTGATTTACTTCGTTTATATTAAAGATTATATTTTCTTGTTCTTTGTGTGATTGTCAATATATATCTTAATTTGTTTGTGTTGCTCTGGATGTGTACACGCACACATACACACACATACATACATATGTATACACATATCAAAAGACCCTTTTCCATTTTTTTGTCCCCTTTATCTTGGTGTGAATGAAGGAGGGGGGGCCCTCCGCCCACTTCCTGGGACAGAAGCAATGCAGAAAGGCACAGCACCACGGTTGGGCGCGACAGCCGAAGCTGGTTTACTCCCACGTCTTCATTTACATGGCGACCCTGTCCTTCATCCACACAAGAAATTACAGAGCGGACAAGAAATCCCTGAATGTAACGATAACTGATAATGATGACGATGATGATGGTAATGATGATTGATGATGATAATTAGTAATAGAATAGATTATATCAGGCGAGACATGGAATTTGTAAGAGAAGTTTAAGTGGTTTTACGGTTGGTTGACTTTGGAAAGAGTTCTTGAAATTGGATCGATGGAAGTCGCAACTTTTAATGTATTTCGAGTGTTGCCCGTAAGGCCTAAAACCCTTACGGTAAGGGTACGTTTTAGGCCTATTTCCCTTAATCAAAGAAATGGATACTTTAAGGTTTCTCCCTCACCCTGTTAAAACACACACAGTGTGTTCCAAAAGCCTCCATCCACTGGGATCTTTTTTATATAATCCATGATAATCACGTATACAATGTTATCTATTACCAAAAGGCTTTTGATCAAATTTTTGTATACACATATGCTGCTATCGGTTTCTGTATATAGCTACGATCAGTTAAACCCTTTTTAAAAGGGAAAGAAGGAAACAAAATATTCTTTCTGTTAATTAATCACCAACAGTTGTGTACAATGCCACTAACATTAGCTACGATCAGTTAAACCCTTTTTTAATAGGGAAAGAAAGAAACAAAATATTCTTTCTGTTAATTAACCACCAACAGTTGCTTACAATACCACTAACATTGTGGTAACACCATAGGGTTTTAGTCACCTGAGGAGCGACCTCCGGCCTGAGGAATACCCATACCGACCTTTACCCCATTCTGGAGATGAATCAACTTGCCTGGCGTCAATTAGCGAAGGCAGCGAACTTTGACCTGGCTGATTGCGGTCACTGGAGTGAGGTCACGTTCATGACTTGCCAGGAGTCAGGTCACGTTAATGACCTGCCAGGAATCTTGACCTCGTTATTGGAATAGTAATGTGATTTAGGTTAATCAGTCGTCCGTATCTCAGCGGGTTAGTTAACGTTGTCACTGGTTTAAACTGGATTAATGACATTCGGGTTTATGTATTTTCAACCAACGTGCTGGCTGAGTGGATTATGGTGAGGTTCGAGGTCAATAAAAACGTCTTAAATTACCGAGGTCCAATAGAGGATGTCATGCATAACTACCTCGCAGAGTCGGTAACCACTCGATTTTTTTTTTTTTCAATTTTCCATGCACGAATCGAACTTGGAGAGAGAGAGAGAGAGAGTAGGAAGAAGAACGAGACAAGTTTTTGAAAATCTTACAGGAATGAATAGATAAAATAATAACAATAATAATCGTAATAATACACACACACACACACACACACACACACACACACACACACACACACACACATATATATATATATATATACACACACACACACCAATGGCTTTTTCCCCCCTTACAAGGGAGGTAGCCAAAGTCAAAGGCATAAATCCACTCCCACCCATTTCATCCCCACATACTCCACTCCCATTCACCACCCCTCCCTCCCTCTTTTCTTGGCTCTTCCTGGATGACAGGTCATCCCTGCATCTCCCTCACTACCCTGCGTAAGAAGTAATGTAGCAAGACACAGCACATCCACAGCAAGGCCGCTTCATTTAATCGGCGACCCCCTCCCCCTCTGTCCCCTCATGCAGAAAAAGAGAAGACGGGGAGAAATCTCTTTTGGCTGCGTCAAAATACCAATTACACATACTCCCTCACCCCCCACCCCCCACCCACTCCCATGCATCACAGCATCATCCAAACACAATCCATTTCCGCTCACCACTATCCTCTGTCTTCTCTCTCTCTTTCTCAACAGACATTCCCCTCTTTCCCAATGCCCATTTTACCCCATCCATCCATCTCATCCTTGGTCGCCCCCTTATGTTCACTCCTTCCACCTCTGCCTTCCACACCTCTTTTACTAATCTTTCTTCACTCATTCTTTCTATGTGCCCAAACCATCCCAGTACTCTTTCATCAACCATACCCCCCAACTTCCCTTCCGCCCCCGCTCTCCTTTCCTCCTCATTTCTCACTCTATCCAGCCTAGTAACCCCTATCGTACTTCTCAGGCACCTCATCTCAGACACATTCAAACACCTCCTCTCTTCCTCTCTTATGTTCCATGTTTCTGTTCCATATAGTGCTCTCGGCAAAATCACTCCTTCAAACAATCTCCTCTTAGCATCCATTTCCAAATGTCTATTCATTTCTTATTCTTATTATTATTATCATTATAATTTAATCATTATTTGCTTGGTATTATTTGATTTCTTTTTACTAATTTGTTTTATTCATTTATGCTATTATTATTATTATTATGATTATCATTATCATTATTATTATTATTACTTCACTACATTAGTAGTAATTATTATTATAATGCTAGTAATAATAGCATAAATAATAAAACAAATTGGTTAATAGAAATAAAGTAATACCAAGTCAATAATGATTATAATGATAATAATATACTAATAACAAATTAATAGATAGATAAATAAGATAAGGATCCTGTGAGGTGCATCTGTTCACGGGACCACAAATGGCCGGGTCATCAATCCGTGGGAGAGAGAGAGAGAGAGAGAGAGAGAGAGAGAGAGAGAGAGAGAGAGAGAGAGAGAGAGAGAGAGAGGGGGGGGACCCCTTTGCGCCGCCGGTAAGACCCTTGGGAGGATTCCAACGGATTGGCGACGAAGCTTGGGGTGGGGTGGGGTGGGGGGAGAGCCACAGGGGTGATTGGGATAGTACCAACAGTGTCACATCTCCCTCTACCTTTTCTTCACTCTTCCTCCCTCTCCCTCCCTCTCCCTCCCTTTTCCTCCCTCTTCCTCCTTCTTCCTCCCTCTCTCTCTTCCTCCCTCTTCCTCCATCTCCCTTCCTCTTCCTTCCTCTTCCTCCCTCTTCCTCCCTCTTCTTCCCTCTTCTTCCTCCCTCTTCCTCCCTCTCTCTCCCTGTTCCTCCCTCTCCCTTCCTCTTCCTTCCTCTTCCTTCCCATTCCTCCCTGTTCCTCACTCTTCCTTCCTCACTCTCTCCTTTCCTATTCCTTCCTCTCTCTCCTTTCCTATTCCTTCCTTTTCCTCCTACTTCCTCCCTCTCCCTCCCTCTTCCTCCTTCCCTCCACTCCTTTCGCCCACTCCCGTCTCCTTCCCCCACCTCCCCACTCCCCCTCCCCCCCACACACCATCACTGTCTCACACTCTCACGGTCTCACCAGTGCGCCGTGCATCCAGGTACGTTATGGGTCTAGAGTTACGCCCCCGTTCCTTTGTGTGGAGCCCCCCGCACCGACGTCCATTACTCCGCTCGAAAGCGCAGGTGCTCCGTCAGGCAGCGCCGCCGCAGGTGGAGGTGCTGCTGGTGGTAGTGGTGGTGGGTAATGGGTGATGATGGTGGTAGTGGTGGTGGATAAGGGTTGGTGGTGGTAGTGGTGGTGGGTAAGAGTTGGTGATGGTGGTAGTTGGTGGTGGGTAAGGGTTGGTGATGGTGGTAGTGGTGGTAGGTAATGGTTGATGATGGTGGTAGTGGTGGTGGGTAATGGGTGATGATGGTGGTAGTGGTGGTGGGTAAGGGGTGGTGATGGTGGTAGTGGTGGTGGGTAAGGGGTGATGATGGTGGTAGTGGTGGTGGGTAAGGGTTGATGGTGGTGGTAGTTGGTGGTGGGTAATGGGTGGTGATGGTGGTAGTTGGTGGTGGGTAAGGGTTGGTGATGGTGGTAGTTGATGGTGGGTAATGGGTGGTGGTGGTGGTAGTGGTGGTGGATAAGGGGTGATGATGATGGTAGTTGGTGGTGGGAAAGGGTTGGTGATGGTGGTAGTTGGTGGTGGGTACTGGGTGATGATGGTAGTGGTGGTGGGTAAGGGTTGGTGGTAGTGGTGGTGGGTAATGGGTGATGATGGTGGTGGTGGGTAAGGGTTAGTGATGGTAGTGGTGGTGGGTAAGGGTTGGTGATGGTGGTAGTGGTGGTGGGTAAGGGGTGATGATGGTGGTAGTTGGTGGTGGGTAATGGGTGATGATGGTGGTAGTGGTGGTGGGTAATGGGTGATGATCGTGGTAGTGGTGGTGGGTAAGGGGTGGTGATGGTGGTAGTTGGTGGTGGGTAAGGGGTGATGATGGTGGTAGTGGTGGTGGGTAAGGGTTGGTGATGGTGGTAGTTGGTGGTGGGTAATGGGTGATGATGGTGGTAGTGGTGGGTAAGGGGTGATGATGGTGGTAGTGGTGGGTAATGGTTGATGATGGTGGTAGTGGTGGTGGTGGGTAAGGGGTGATGATGGTGGTAGTGGTGGTGGGTAATGGGTGATGATGGTGGTAGTGGCGGTGGGTAATGGGTGATGATGGTGGTAGTGGTGGTGGGTAAGGGTTGGTGATGGTGGTAGTTGGTGGTGATGGTGGTGGGTAAGGGGTGGTGGTGGTAGTGGTGATGAATGGGGTGATGGTGGGGTAAGGTGGTTGTGGTGATGAAGGGATGGTGGCAGTGATGGAGTTGGGTAATGGATTATGGCGGTGGTGATGGTGGTGGTGGGTAAAGGGTAGTGATGGTGATGATGGTGTTAGTAGTTGTAGAACGTGGAAGAGGAGGAGGAGGAGGTGGAATAGAGAGGAAGAGGTGGAGTAGGAGGAGGAGTAAGGAAGAAGAGGAAGGAGGATGAAGGAAGAGGGATAAGGTCGGTGTTAGGTCACACTAGGTCACCACAACACAATATAATCCAGCGAAGCATAACAGAGCCTTCCATCTGTCCATCATCCACCCATCCATTCGTCCAGCCATCCAACCCACCAACTTCATCCGATCGACTGACTTCCTCTTCCAGCCATCCTCTACACATGTCCACGTGCATCCATTCGTTCATCCACTGACATCCATCCATCCATCCATCCATTCATCCGTCGGCCACCGTCCAGCCCATCCATCTGCTCTTCCACTGTTGCCTTTCCTTCCATCGACCTGTATTCCCAATCTCCGCCTTGGTTTTCTGGGCCTTTCAGGTCCTCTCTGGGGCCTTCCAGGAGCACTGCAGGCCTTCCAAGAACCTGAAGGACCTTCCTGAAGATTTCGATCGTCTTGAAGACCTTTCAACTGCCGTCGGTCCTTCCAACTGCCCTTGGTCCTTCCAACTGCCTTCGGTCCTTCTAACTGGATCTTGATCCTTCCAACTGGCTTTTGGGGCCTTACAGAAACCTTAAGACCCTTCCTAAGGTTTCCAACAGTCTTGTAGATGTTTCAAAAGGCCTTCCGGAGCACTGAAGAGGCTCTTCCAACCGTCTGCCCGACCTTCCAGGCTCCTTGGGGCCTTCCACTTACATTCGGACTTTTACAACCTATTTTCACACACTTGTGTTTACGTTTTCGTATACCTTCCCTTCCCTCCATCTCCCCCTCCATTTCCCTTTCCCTCCCTCCACTACCCGCTCCCTTCCCTCCATCTGCCCTCCATTCGGTTCCTTCGGCCTTCCATGTCTTTGGATCTTCTTCATCTAGCATTCCCACCTGTTTCCTTCTCTCTCCTCCTCCTTCCCCCCTCTTCCTTTCTATCTCCTTTCTTTCTCCTTCCCTCTCTTTCTCTCTTCTCCTTCCCTCTACTCTCTCCTTCCCTTTCCTCCTTCTCTTTCCTCCTTCCCTTTCCTCCTTCCCTCTCTTCCTTTCCCTTTCCTCCTTCCCCTTTCCTCCTTCCCTCTCCGTCTCTCTCCTTCTCTCTCCTCCCTCTCCTTCTCTCTCCTCTCCCTCCTCTCTCCTCCTTCAGTCTTCCATCTCCTCCTATCCTTTTCCTCTTCGCGTCTTCCTGTACCACTGCCTTCCCTTTCCTTCCCAGCCCTTCCCTTACCTTCCCAGTCCTTCCCGTCCTTCCCGTCCTTCCTTTCCCAGCCCTTCCAGCCCTGAGGGCCTTCTTGCCCTTAACCGCCAATCTTTGTCGTCATCGAGACTTGATCGTATTCGAAAATTCCCACATAACGGTTTCCCATTTGAATGACGCAACCGTTCCCCGTTTGAATTTAAATGTCGACGGTTAACCGTCATTCATGTTTAACAGCCTTCGGGGCTTTTAGCCATGTGAGTGGTCGGGGGATTTCTCCCCCCCCCCTCAGATGAATAAAATCACATGCCGACAACTAGAATAAAACTAGGAATTCGACTAAAGAATATTGAAGAACAAAAACTAGAATTTCAATGGAGCATTAATAGATATTAAAAGAAATTAAATTGTGCCACAGTATTGCATTCTATGTAGAATAAGTTCATCGTTTGTATGAATAAGATCAACCTGACGGCAAAAGGAAAAACTACACACACATACACACACGCGCTTACACACACACACACACACACACACACACACACACACACACACACACACCGGGTCATATTTGCGTTCTGAACTCTCATCTCGGAGGATAGTAGCTGTTGATCACGAGTCCAACACGTAATCCAAGTCCGTTTGATACATACAATGAATAAAATCGCCTGGCGGCAGCTGTAATGCTCATGAGCCAGGGAAGCATGATTGCATGGCACACACACACACACACACACACACACACACACACACACACACACACACACACACACACACCGGGTCATATTTGCGTTCTGAACTCTCATCTCGGAGGATAGTAGCTGTTGATCACGAGTCCAACACGTAATCCAAATCCGTTTGATACATATAATGAATAAAATCGCCTGGCGACAGCTGGAATGCTCATGATCCAGGGAAGCATGATTGCATGGCATTGCATGGCGATTCCTGTCCGACTGACATCTCCGTGTCCCGTCACTTCTCGTGACATATCGGCTCCCCTTGACATGTGGAATGTCTTTTCTTATTTATTTTTATTGTTTATTTATTTATTTATTCGTTTTTTATTATATGTAATGATTATTGTTATATATTATTTTATTTTTTATGTATTTATTTTTATGTTTTTTTTTTGTGTGTGTGTGAGTGTGTGTGTGTGTGTGTGTGTGTGTGTGTGTGTGTGTGTGTGTGTGTGTGTGTGTGTGTGTGTGTGTCGGGGCCATATTCCCACAATTATGGGGACAATAGAAGTCTGCAATTGTGGAGGAGGAAATAGTCCTGTTGTGTATACAAGTCGCTATTCCAGTTACCAGTACTCTGTTGACTGCCCCCCTCCCTTCGCTCCCTTCCCCTTCCCTCCCCTCCCCTCCCTTCGCCTTCCCTCCCCTCCCCTCCCTTCGCCTTCCTTCCCTTCCCTTACCCTCCCTTCGCCTTCCCTCCCCTCCCTTCGCCTTCCCTCCCCCTTCCCTCCCCTCCCTTCGCCTTCCCTCCCCTCCCTTCGCCTTCCCTCCCCCTTCCCTCCCCTCCCTTCGCCTTCCCTCCCCCTTCCCTCCCCTCCCTTCGCCTTCCCTCCATCTTCCCTCCCCCTTCCCTCCCCTTCCCTCCCCTTCCCTTCGCTCCCTCCCCCTTCCCTCCCCCTTCCCTCCCCTTCCCTCCCCTTCCCTTCGCTCCCTCCCCCTTCCCAATAATCATCTTTCAGCTCCTTGAATAATCCCTCCCTCA